>NW_026888979.1:0-121982 GCF_032173495.1 Musca vetustissima
GCTCAAGAACAATAAAGCAGCAGGAGACGACGGGTTATCAGCCGAACTATTCAAGGCGGGTGGTCAGATGCTGGTCAGCAGCATACACTAGCTGATTAGTACAATTTGGCTAGAAGAATGAATGCCCAATGATTGGAACCTCAACATCATGTGTCCCGTGCACAAAAAAGGAGACGAGGCGATATGTGCCAACTATGGAGGAATTAGTCTTCTTCCCATCGCATATAAAATGATATCCAGTGTGCTGTGTGAACGATTGAATCCAATGGTCAATGACATTATTGGAACATACCAATGCGGCTTCAGACCTGGCAAATCCACCATTGACCAGATTTTCACTCTGCACCAAATCCTAGAAAAATCCACGAAAAACACATCGACACCTACCACCTATTCGTCGACTATAAAGCCGCATTCGACAGCCCTATCCGTTCAGAGGTGTTTAAAGCCATGTCTACGTTCAGCATTCCTAACAAATTAATAGGGCTATGCAGGATAACTTTAAGTGGCACAAGGTCAACAGTTAAAGTCGGAAAGGACCTATCGGAGCCCTTCAATACTGAACGAAGATTCAGAAAAGGTGACAGTTTGTCGTGTGATCTCTTTAACATCATGTTGGAAAAGGTGGTCATACGAGAGGCAAAGGTGGACAGAAATGGCACTCTGTATACCAAACAACACATGTTACTCGTCTACGACGATGACATCGCTATAATGGGTCGAACATTGCGAGCGGTAACAGCCACCTTTGAACAAATTGAAAAGGAGTCTGAAAAAGTGGGTCTATCAGTTAACGGCGAGAAGACGAAGCTGATGGTATCAATGCGCAAGACGTCCAGTAGAATCGAACCAATTGTGGAACTAGAGGACTACATCTACGAGGTGGTTAAAGATTTTATAAACCTTGGTACCGCCATAAATAAAACGAATGACATCGGGTTTGAAATTCGGAGAAGGCTTGTGATGGTCAACAGATGTTAATGTGGTCTAAGTAAAAAGGTTAGAAATAAGGCCACATCCCGCCAGACCAAACTCACACTTTACAAGACGGTGATACTATCCGTGCTGTTATATAGCTCTGAAGCATGGGTACTGGCGCAAGCAGATGAGGCGGCACTTGGGGTGTTTGAAAGAAAAATTCTGATACTATTCGTGCTTTTATATGGATCTGAAGCATGGGTACTTACACAAGCTAATGAGACATCTCTTGGGGTGTTTGAAAGAAACATTCTCCGAAATATCTACGGGCCGATCTGAGTCGACGGTGAATATCGGCGTCGAATGAACCACGAACTTTAGAATTTATATTATATTAATTTAATTAAATGCGTATTCCGTATTATTAAAAAAACGCCCACATTTAACTTGTCACCATTAATTAGCTCTGCTGTCATATCTTGTAAATCAAAAGACTTAAGACACATACTACCATTTATGGGCAGTAGAGATAAACCTTTATTCAATCTATCATTCCTCCACCGATTCAACGAAGTGACATGAAACACATTTCGATTATTTTTATTTGACATTTGGCCAGTAGCCAAATTTCTCTGGGGAATGACTAACTCAGAAATATGGGTTTCATATGTGTTTCATATGTCCAGCGAATTGACAGGTTCCCATATACAATCGATTTGAAAGAAAAAACTGAAACTTCTACAAAAAATGACAGTTTCATAATAACTGCACGTTTCCATCTGTAACGCCAACAAAAAAACTCTAATTGTTGTTTGAAAAGTTTATTAAGAAAAAACATTATTTTTTGCAAAAAAATGAGAAAAAATATTTACCCCCACCACCATCACCCATTACAAAATGGCCGGGTGGAAACATAAATATTGAAAATCCAATTATAACATTGTCCGCTGTTTTTTTTTTTGTTGTGCGTGAATTTATTATTTGATTTCTTTTAATATTGGGCAATTATAGGCATTAAATAGTGACAGGCACATATAAACCACCCATGTTTGCCTATTTTTTTGTCGATTCGATTTCTGCGTAACCTAAGCACCTCCGATTTGGTGGAAGGCTTTGTGGCTGGCAGGCTCATTCCTTTTATTTTCCTGCCACCATCACCATCACCACCAACAATGATATGAAACAAAACGCACCAAACTTTGTATTTTCTATGCGGAGGTCTTGTAACACAACTCTATTGCTGGACACGAACAACAACAACAGCGACAGCAAAAATTGAGAGTTTGAGAATTTTGTACAAGCAGAGTCAATTAAAAATTGCATAAAAAATGAAATTACAACTACAAATGGTCTGTAACATAAATAGCAATTAAATTTGTTTTTATTACCGAACGACATCGACAAAAGAAACAAGAACGAACGGTATGCAGCGGGTCGGACTGGGCCGGGCAATGGTGAGATAAATGGTCAGCAACGAACAAAAAACCCAATGAGACTTCACTGAGCACTGGAACAATTCAGCAGGCCACCAAAGCCGAATTGGCTGACCAGTCAGCCAGGCAGCCAGCCAACCATTCATTGATGTGAATGAAAAGACGTTGCACCAAAAAAAAACTCCATAAAAATTATTAGTTTAAATGCGTACCACACACTCACATGCTGCGTGGTGGTAACTACGGAGATCTTTCCTACATTTGTTGCAAACGTTTGTTTTTTCCATCAATGGATTTGGCAAGAAGAGCCACGCCTTTTGGCCAAAACAAAAGCATTCTGCAATGCATTGAATGCCTCAGTGTGTGTGCGTTTTTTGTGTGTGATCGACATGCAACAACGATGCTTAGTCCAACCATTAACAAACGGTAGCAATTTGAAAAAAAAAAATACCAAAACCAAAAAAAAAAAAAAAAAATAATCCGAACAAAGTTGTTTTCTGTGGACTCCCCACATACGATCTACCGCAACAACAACACCAACAAATATTACATCAAATACATCTTTGAAAAGCAACAACAAATAAAAATTGAAAAATAAACGTTATCACCGCCACCATTTAATAGCTCTGAGTATTCGAATGGCAAAAAAACATATTCTTTAATAATTGCACGCCTCAGTTGGCCCTTGAAAAAAAATCTTTAATAAATCCACGCCTCAGTTGGCCCTTGAAAAATATTCTTTAATAAATCCACGCCTCAGTTGGCCCTTGAAAAATATTCTTTAATAAATCCACGCCTCAGTTGGCCCTTGAAAAATATTCTTTAATAAATCCACGCCTCAGTTGGCCCTTGAAAAATATTCTTTAATAAATCCACGCCTCAGTTGGCCCTTGAAAAATATTCTTTAATAAATTGTTTAATAAATCCACGCCTCAGTTGGCCCTTGAAAAATATTCTTTAATAAATCCACGCCTCAGTTGGCCCTTGAAAAATATTCTTTAATAAATCCACGCCTCAGTTGGCCCTTGAAAAATATTCTTTAATAAATCCACGCCTCAGTTGGCCCTTGAAAAATATTCTTTAATAAATCCACGCCTCAGTTGGCCCTTGAAAAATATTCTTTAATAAATCCACGCCTCAGTTGGCCCTTGAAAAATATTCTTTAATAAATCCACGCCTCAGTTGGCCCTTGAAAAATATTCTTTAATAAATCCACGCCTCAGTTGGAAGTTGGCCCTTGAAAAATATTCTTTAATAAATCCACGCCTCAGTTGGCCCTTGAAAAATATTCTTTAGAAAAATATTCTTAATAAATCCACGCCTCAGTTGGCCCTTGAAAAATATTCTTTAATAAATCCACGCCTCAGTTGGCCCTTGAAAAATATTCTTTAATTCTTTAATAAATCCACGCCTCAGTTGGCCCTTGAAAAATATTCTTTAATAAATCCACGCCTCAGTTGGCCCTTGAAAAATATTCTTTAATAAATCCACGCCTCAGTTGGCCCTTGAAAAATATTCTTTAATAAATCCACGCCTCAGTTGGCCCTTGAAAAATATTCTTTAATAAATCCACGCCTCAGTTGGCCCTTGAAAAATATTCTTTAATAAATCCACGCCTCAGTTGGCCCTTGAAAAATATTCTTTAATAAATCCACGCCTCAGTTGGCCCTTGAAAAATATTCTTTAATAAATCCACGCCTCAGTTGGCCCTTGAAAAATATTCTTTAATAAATCCACGCCTCAGTTGGCCCTTGAAAAATATTCTTTAATACCTCAGTTGGCCCTTGAAAAATATTCTTTAATAAATCCACGCAAAAGTTGGCCCTTGAAAAATATTCTTTAATAAATCCACGCCTCAGTTGGCCCTTGAAAAATATTCTTTAATAAATCCACGCCTCAGTTGGCCCTTGAAAAATATTCTTTAATAAATCCACGCCTCAGTTGGCCCTTGAAAAATATTCTTTAATAAATCCACGCCTCAGTTGGCCCTTGAAAAATATTCTTTAATAAATCCACGCCTCAGTTGGCCCTTGAAAAATATTCTTTAATAAATCCACGCCTCAGTTGGCCCTTGAAAAATATTCTTTAATAAATCCACGCCTCAGTTGGCCCTTGAAAAATATTCTTTAATAAATCCACGCCTCAGTTGGCCCTTGAAAAATATTCTTTAATAAATCCACGCCTCAGTTGGCCCTTGAAAAATATTCTTTAATAAATCCACGCCTCAGTTGGCCCTTGAAAAATATTCTTTAATAAATCCACGCCTCAGTTGGCCCTGAAAAAATTTTAATAAATCCACGCCTCAGTTGGCCCTTGAAAAATATTCTTTAATAAATCCACGCCTCAGTTGGCCCTTGAAAAATATTCTTTAATAAATCCACGCCTCAGTTGGCCCTTGAAAAATATTCTTTAATAAATCCACGCCTCAGTTGGCCCTTGAAAAATATTCTTTAATAAATCCACGCCTCAGTTGGCCCTTGAAAAATATTCTTTAATAAATCCACGCCTCAGTTGGCCCTTGAAAAATATTCTTTAATAAATCCACGCCTCAGTTGGCCCTTGAAAAATATTCTTTAATAAATCCACGCCTCAGTTGGCCCTTGAAAAATATTCTTTAATAAATCCACGCCTCAGTTGGCCCTTGAAAAATATTCTTTAATAAATCCACGCCTCAGTTGGCCCTTGAAAAATATTCTTTAATAAATCCACGCCTCAGTTGGCCCTTGAAAAATATTCTTTAATAAATCCACGCCTCAGTTGGCCCTTGAAAAATATTCTTAATAAAAATCCACGCCTCAGTTGGCCCTTGAAAAATATTCTTTAATAAATCCACGCCTCAGTTGGCCCTTGAAAAATATTCTTTAATAAATCCACGCCTCAGTTGGCCCTTGAAAAATATTCTTTAATAAATCCACGCCTCAGTTGGCCCTTGAAAAATATTCTTTAATAAATCCACGCCTCAGTTGGCCCTTGAAAAATATTCTTTAATAAATCCACGCCTCAGTTGGCCCTTGAAAAATATTCTTTAATAAATCCACGCCTCAGTTGGCCCTTGAAAAATATTCTTTAATAAATCCACGCCTCAGTTGGCCCTTGAAAAATATTCTTTAATAAATCCACGCCTCAGTTGGCCCTTGAAAAATATTCTTTAATAAATCCACGCCTCAGTTGGCCCTTGAAAAATATTCTTTAATAAATCCACGCCTCAGTTGGCCCTTGAAAAATATTCTTTAATAAATCCACGCCTCAGTTGGCCCTTGAAAAATATTCTTTAATAAATCCACGCCTCAGTTGGCCCTTGAAAAATATTCTTTAATAAATCCACGCCTCAGTTGGCCCTTGAAAAATATTCTTTAATAAATCCACGCCTCAGTTGGCCCTTGAAAAATATTCTTTAATAAATCCACGCCTCAGTTGGCCCTTGAAAAATATTCTTTAATAAATCCACGCCTCAGTTGGCCCTTGAAAAATATTCTTTAATAAATCCACGCCTCAGTTGGCCCTTGAAAAATATTCTTTAATAAATCCACGCCTCAGTTGGCCCTTGAAAAATATTCTTTAATAAATCCACGCCTCAGTTGGCCCTTGAAAAATATTCTTTAATAAATCCACGCCTCAGTTGGCCCTTGAAAAATATTCTTTAATAAATCCACGCCTCAGTTGGCCCTTGAAAAATATTCTTTAATGGCCCTTGAAAAAATATAAATCCTTTAATAAATCCACGCCTCAGTTGGCCCTTGAAAAATATTCTTTAATAAATCCACGCCTCAGTTGGCCCTTGAAAAATATTCTTTAAATAAACCACTCAGTTGCCTTGAAAAATATTCTTTAATAAATCCACGCCTCAGTTGGCCCTTGAAAAATATTCTTTAATAAATCCACGCCTCAGTTGGCCCTTGAAAAATATTCTTTAATAAATCCACGCCTCAGTTGGCCCTTGAAAAATATTCTTTAATAAATCCACGCCTCAGTTGGCCCTTGAAAAATATTCTTTAATAAATCCACGCCTCAGTTGGCCCTTGAAAAATATTCTTTAATAAATCCACGCCTCAGTTGGCCCTTGAAAAATATTCTTTAATAAATCCACGCCTCAGTTGGCCCTTGAAAAATATTCTTTAATAAATCCACGCCTCAGTTGGCCCTTGAAAAATATTCTTTAATAAATCCACGCCTCAGTTGGCCCTTGAAAAATATTCTTTAATAAATCCACGCCTCAGTTGGCCCTTGAAAAATATTCTTTAATAAATCCACGCCTCAGTTGGCCCTTGAAAAATATTCTTTAATAAATCCACGCCTCAGTTGGCCCTTGAAAAATATTCTTTAATAAATCCACGCCTCAGTTGGCCCTTGAAAAATATTCTTTAATAAATCCACGCCTCAGTTGGCCCTTGAAAAATATTCTTTAATAAATCCACGCCTCAGTTGGCCCTTGAAAAATATTCTTTAATAAATCCACGCCTCAGTTGGCCCTTGAAAAATATTCTTTAATAAATCCACGCCTCAGTTGGCCCTTGAAAAATATTCTTTAATAAATCCACGCCTCAGTTGGCCCTTGAAAAATATTCTTTAATAAATCCACGCCTCAGTTGGCCCTTGAAAAATATTCTTTAATAAATCCACGCCTCAGTTGGCCCTTGAAAAATATTCTTTAATAAATCCACGCCTCAGTTGGCCCTTGAAAAATATTCTTTAATAAATCCACGCCTCAGTTGGCCCTTGAAAAATATTCTTTAATAAATCCACGCCTCAGTTGGCCCTTGAAAAATATTCTTTAATAAATCCACGCCTCAGTTGGCCCTTGAAAAATATTCTTTAATAAATCCACGCCTCAGTTGGCCCTTGAAAAATATTCTTTAATAAATCCACGCCTCAGTTGGCCCTTGAAAAATATTCTTTAATAAATCCACGCCTCAGTTGGCCCTTGAAAAATATTCTTTAATAAATCCACGAAAAATGGCCCTTAATAAATCCACGCCTCAGTTGGCCCTTGAAAAATATTCTTTAATAAATCCACGCCTCAGTTGGCCCTTGAAAAATATTCTTTAATAAATCCACGCCTCAGTTGGCCCTTGAAAAATATTCTTTAATAAATCCACGCCTCAGTTGGCCCTTGAAAAATATTCTTTAATAAATCCACGCCTCAGTTGGCCCTTGAAAAATATTCTTTAATAAATCCACGCCTCAGTTGGCCCTTGAAAAATATTCTTTAATAAATCCACGCCTCAGTTGGCCCTTGAAAAATATTCTTTAATAAATCCACGCCTCAGTTGGCCCTTGAAAAATATTCTTTAATAAATCCACGCCTCAGTTGGCCCTTGAAAAATATTCTTTAATAAATCCACGCCTCAGTTGGCCCTTGAAAAATATTCTTTATAAATCCACGCCTCAGTTGGCCCTTGAAAAATATTCTTTAATAAATCCACGCCTCAGTTGGCCCTTGAAAAATATTCTTTAATAAATCCACGCCTCAGTTGGCCCTTGAAAAATATTCTTTAATAAATCCACGCCTCAGTTGGCCCTTGAAAAATATTCTTTAATAAATCCACGCCTCAGTTGGCCCTTGAAAAATATTCTTTAATAAATCCACGCCTCAGTTGGCCCTTGAAAAATATTCTTTAATAAATCCACGCCTCAGTTGGCCCTTGAAAAATATTCTTTAATAAATCCACGCCTCAGTTGGCCCTTGAAAAATATTCTTTAATAAATCCACGCCTCAGTTGGCCCTTGAAAAATATTCTTTAATAAATCCACGCCTCAGTTGGCCCTTGAAAAATATTCTTTAATAAATCCACGCCTCAGTTGGCCCTTGAAAAATATTCTTTAATAAATCCACGCCTCAGTTGGCCCTTGAAAATATTCTTTAATAAATCCACGCCTCAGTTGGCCCTTGAAAAATATTCTTTAATAAATCCACGCCTCAGTTGGCCCTTGAAAAATATTCTTTAATAAATCCACGCCTCAGTTGGCCCTTGAAAAATATTCTTTAATAAATCCACGCCTCAGTTGGCCCTTGAAAAATATTCTTTAATAAATCCACGCCTCAGTTGGCCCTTGAAAAATATTCTTTAATAAATCCACGCCTCAGTTGGCCCTTGAAAAATATTCTTTAATAAATCCACGCCTCAGTTGGCCCTTGAAAAATATTCTTTAATAAATCCACGCCTCAGTTGGCCCTTGAAAAATATTCTTTAATAAATCCACGCCTCAGTTGGCCCTTGAAAAATATTCTTTAATAAATCCACGCCTCAGTTGGCCCTTGAAAAATATTCTTTAATAAATCCACGCCTCAGTTGGCCCTTGAAAAATATTCTTTAATAAATCCACGCCTCAGTTGGCCCTTGAAAAATATTCTTTAATATACCACGCCTCAGTTGGCCCTTGAAAAATATTCTTTAATAAATCCACGCCTCAGTTGGCCCTTGAAAAATATTCTTTAATAAATCCACGCCTCAGTTGGCCCTTGAAAAATATTCTTTAATAAATCCACGCCTCAGTTGGCCCTTGAAAAATATTCTTTAATAAATCCACGCCTCAGTTGGCCCTTGAAAAATATTCTTTAATAAATCCACGCCTCAGTTGGCCCTTGAAAAATATTCTTTAATAAATCCACGCCTCAGTTGGCCCTTGAAAAATATTCTTTAATAAATCCACGCCTCAGTTGGCCCTTGAAAAATATTCTTTAATAAATCCACGCCCTCAGTTGGCCCTTGAAAAATATTCTTTAATAAATCCACGCCTCAGTTGGCCCTTGAAAAATATTCTTTAATAAATCCACGCCTCAGTTGGCCCTTGAAAAATATTCTTTAATAAATCCACGCCTCAGTTGGCCCTTGAAAAATATTCTTTAATAAATCCACGCCTCAGTTGGCCCTTGAAAAATATTCTTTAATAAATCCACGCCTCAGTTGGCCCTTGAAAAATATTCTTTAATAAATCCACGCCTCAGTTGGCCCTTGAAAAATATTCTTTAATAAATCCACGCCTCAGTTGGCCCTTGAAAAATATTCTTTAATAAATCCACGCCTCAGTTGGCCCTTGAAAAATATTCTTTAATAAATCCACGCCTCAGTTGGCCCTTGAAAAATATTCTTTAATAAATCCACGCCTCAGTTGGCCCTTGAAAAATATTCTTTAATAAATCCACGCCTCAGTTGGCCCTTGAAAAATATTCTTTAATAAATCCACGCCTCAGTTGGCCCTTGAAAAATATTCTTTAATAAATCCACGCCTCAGTTGGCCCTTGAAAAATATTCTTTAATAAATCCACGCCTCAGTTGGCCCTTGAAAAATATTCTTTAATAAATCCACGCCTCAGTTGGCCCTTGAAAAATATTCTTTAATAAATCCACGCCTCAGTTGGCCCTTGAAAAATATTCTTTAATAAATCCCCTTGAAAAATATTCTTTAATAAATCCACGCCTCAGTTGGCCCTTGAAAAATATTCTTTAATAAATCCACGCCTCAGTTGGCCCTTGAAAAATATTCTTTAATAAATCCACGCCTCAGTTGGCCCTTGAAAAATATTCTTTAATAAATCCACGCCTCAGTTGGCCCTTGAAAAATATTCTTTAATAAATCCACGCCTCAGTTGGCCCTTGAAAAATATTCTTTAATAAATCCACGCCTCAGTTGGCCCTTGAAAAATATTCTTTAATAAATCCACGCCTCAGTTGGCCCTTGAAAAATATTCTTTAATAAATCCACGCCTCAGTTGGCCCTTGAAAAATATTCTTTAATAAATCCACGCCTCAGTTGGCCCTTGAAAAATATTCTTTAATAAATCCACGCCTCAGTTGGCCCTTGAAAAATATTCTTTAATAAATCCACGCCTCAGTTGGCCCTTGAAAAATATTCTTTAATAAATCCACGCCTCAGTTGGCCCTTGAAAATATTCTTTAATAAATCCACGCCTCAGTTGGCCCTTGAAAAATATTCTTTAATAAATCCACGCCTCAGTTGGCCCTTGAAAAATATTCTTTAATAAATCCACGCCTCAGTTGGCCCTTGAAAAATATTCTTTAATAAATCCACGCCTCAGTTGGCCCTTGAAAAATATTCTTTAATAAATCCACGCCTCAGTTGGCCCTTGAAAAATATTCTTTAATAAATCCACGCCTCAGTTGGCCCTTGAAAAATATTCTTTAATAAATCCACGCCTCAGTTGGCCCTTGAAAAATATTCTTTAATAAATCCACGCCTCAGTTGGCCCTTGAAAAATATTCTTTAATAAATCCACGCCTCAGTTGGCCCTTGAAAAATATTCTTTAATAAATCCACGCCTCAGTTGGCCCTTGAAAAATATTCTTTAATAAATCCACGCCTCAGTTGGCCCTTGAAAAATATTCTTTAATAAATCCACGCCTCAGTTGGCCCTTGAAAAATATTCTTTATAAATCCACGCCTCAGTTGGCCCTTGAAAAATATTCTTTAATAAATCCACGCCTCAGTTGGCCCTTGAAAAATATTCTTTAATAAATCCACGCCTCAGTTGGCCCTTGAAAAATATTCTTTAATAAATCCACGCCTCAGTTGGCCCTTGAAAAATATTCTTTAATAAATCCACGCCTCAGTTGGCCCTTGAAAAATATTCTTTAATAAATCCACGCCTCAGTTGGCCCTTGAAAAATATTCTTTAATAAATCCACGCCTCAGTTGGCCCTTGAAAAATATTCTTTAATAAATCCACGCCTCAGTTGGCCCTTGAAAAATATTCTTTAATAAATCCACGCCTCAGTTGGCCCTTGAAAAATATTCTTTAATAAATCCACGCCTCAGTTGGCCCTTGAAAAATATTCTTTAATAAATCCACGCCTCAGTTGGCCCTTGAAAAATATTCTTTAATAAATCCACGCCTCAGTTGGCCCTTGAAAAATATTCTTTAATACGCCTCAGTTGGCCCTTGAAAAATATTCTTTAATAAATCCACGCCTCAGTTGGCCCTTGAAAAATATTCTTTAATAAATCCACGCCTCAGTTGGCCCTTGAAAAATATTCTTTAATAAATCCACGCCTCAGTTGGCCCTTGAAAAATATTCTTTAATAAATCCACGCCTCAGTTGGCCCTTGAAAAATATTCTTTAATAAATCCACGCCTCAGTTGGCCCTTGAAAAATATTCTTTAATAAATCCACGCCTCAGTTGGCCCTTGAAAAATATTCTTTAATAAATCCACGCCTCAGTTGGCCCTTGAAAAATATTCTTTAATAAATCCACGCCTCAGTTGGCCCTTGAAAAATATTCTTTAATAAATCCACGCCTCAGTTGGCCCTTGAAAAATATTCTTTAATAAATCCACGCCTCAGTTGGCCCTTGAAAAATATTCTTTAATAAATCCACGCCTCAGTTGGCCCTTGAAAAATATTCTTTAATAACCCTTGAAAAATATTCTTTAATAAATCCACGCCTCAGTTGGCCTTGAAAAATATTCTTTAATAAATCCACGCCTCAGTTGGCCCTTGAAAAAATATTCTTTAATAAAGCCACGCCTCAGTTGGCCCCTGAAAAAATATTCTTTAATAAATCCACGCCTCAGTTGGCCCTTGAAAAAATATTCTTTAATAAATCCACGCCTCAGTTGGCCCTTGAAAAATATTCTTTAATAAATCCACGCCTCAGTTGGCCCTTGAAAAATATTCTTTAATAAATCCACGCCTCATTGGCCCTTGAAAAATATTCTTTAATAAATCCACGCCTCAGTTGGCCCTTGAAAAATATTCTTTAATAAATCCACGCCTCAAATCAGGCCCTTGAAAAATATTCTTTAATAAATCCACGCCTCATCCGAGCCTCGAAAAAATATTGTTTAATAAATCCACGCCTCAGTTGGCCCTTGAAAAATATTCTTTAATAAATCCACGCCTCAGTTGGCCCTTGAAAAATATTCTTTAATAAATCCACACCTCTTTGGACCTTGAAAAATTATTCATTAATAAAACCACATCTCATTAGATCCTTAAATATCCACATAACTTACGAAAGACTTAAGAAACGAACTGTGGCAAGTGTTATATGGCTGGTAATGTTTTCCAGGATGAGTTTTCTTTTCGTAACCTGCTGTCACTGGCGGCCTCTATAGTTTTTCCTCATGCTGGTGATTTATTTCAATTTTATTTTCATAAAAATAGTAAATCAGAAATAAAGCAACAAAATTTGCCACACACACACACCCCACATACATAAATTACCCTCCGAATTGATGTGTTCAGAGTAAAATTTATGTTTGCTGGAAATTTATACGACATCAATTAATTACCACTTGTGGACAGTATGTCGCCTTCTTCAGTGGCCCCTAACCACTCAGACGGGCAGTGATATTAATTTTGGTGGCACCTGAAGCTTAGCTCAGTGTAGTGTTGGCCTCAGCACCTTGGCAAACATCAAACAGCAACGGCAACAACAACAACAGCGGCTAAACATCACTTGAGGATGCCAGCCTGATTTGAATAAGAGGGAATAGAAAAAAAACATGGGGTTCCCAATCCAGGTTTTTTCGATATTTTCTTTGCACTCTAAATACCCTGGCAGACACCTAGTTAGCAATGAGCTCTTACACTCACCCGGTGTTCATTAAGTGCCAATAGTGTTGTTGTTGGAAATTTCTAAACACACACATACACACTTTATTTATATCACATCAAATGAAAAATCCCAAGAAAGAAAAAAGTTGGAAAAAAATAACGTCAAACATTACCTGTCGTCTCACTGCTATCTCTCGGCTCGGCAATGAGGACGCAAATAAATGACACCCCATTGATGATTTTTAGTGCATTAAGGTGAAGTGAGGTGAGCCAAACCGTTAACCGGTGGCTGCTGACCAGTCTGGCCCCAAAACATCGCCAGTAAACAAGAAGAAGCGAACAACATTGGCGGCTCAGACACTTGTGATGACTTGACTTATGCTAGTTAGCTTGTAGTGCTCACACACACAGACACCGATATGTGGAGACTTGCCGCCGTCTTCGTAATGCAGTGGCCCGAGCGGCAGCGACATGCCTTTATTTATGGGATTTAATGTTAATGCTGATATGGAATATTAGGCCCGGAAAAATGTTTTTCAGAAAATTGTTCTTCATCGCCAACCAAATGGTGAAGAGTTGGAAGGGGGGAAAAAACGTCAGGCAAGAAACTCATAAATTATTTGGCTAAAATAAATCAGGCAGCCCAATATGTCAATGCGAGGACAAGCATATTAACAAAGACAAATTGATTACTATTTATGGCTAGGAAAAATGTTACAGAAATAACAACAACAGCAACAACAAAATTAAAACTGTAACAAGTGATTTCTTTTGAAGTTTGCGTCTATTTTGGTATGACTTTTTTGAAGAATCGAGATGTACAAGAGTCTGAATGGAGTCCGAAAATTCTACCAAAGGGTAAAACACCAAACCGAAGCCTTTGGTGCAGGCACATCCTCCTGTAGAGATGAAGAAGGAAACCTGGTCACAGATACAGACTGCGTGCTGAGGATCTGGAAGGAGCATTTTGAAAAACTTCTGGTATCAAACAGTAGCGGTGAAGAGGATACCCCAGAACCAATAATAGATGACGGTATAGAGTGTATACCACCTAGCCAAGATGAAGTCAGAATAGCAATCAATCGACTGAAGAATAATAAAGCAGCAGGTGCCGATGGATTACAAGCCGAACTATTCAAGACTGGTGGTCAGATGCTGGTAACGAGCATGCACCAGCTGATTAGTACAATTTGGCTAGAAGAATGCATGCCCAATGATTGGAACCTCAGCATCCTGTGTCCCGTGCACAAAAAAGGAGACAAGACGATATGTGCCACTATAGAGGAATAAGTCTATTTCCAGCGCTATCCAGCGTACTGTGTGAACGACTGAAGCCAATGACATTATTTGACCATACTAATGCGGCTTCAGACCTGGAATCCAATCCACCATTGACCAGATTTTCACTCTGTGCCAAATCCTGGAAAAAACCCACGAAAAATACATCGACACATTCCACCTATACGTCGACTGTAAAGCAGCATTCGACAGCCCTATCCGTTCAGAGGTGTATAAAGCCATGTCTGCGTTTGGCATTCCTGCAAAATTAATACGGCTATGCAGGATAACTTTAACTGGCACAAGATCAGCAGTTAACGTTGGAAATGACCTCTCGAAGCCCTTCAATAGCGAACGAGGATTCAGACAAGGTGACAGTTTGTCGTGTGACATTTTTAACATCCTGTTGGAAAAGGTCATACGAGAGGCAAAGGTGAACAGAAATGGCACTCTGTACACCAAACACATTGCGTGAGGTAACAGCCACCTTTGAACAAATTGTGAAGGAGTCTGCCAAAGTGGGTCTGACAGTAAACGGCGAGAAGACCAAGCTGATGGTATCAACGCGCAAGACGTCCAGTAGACTCTTACCATTTGTGGAACTTGAGAACTACTGCTTCGAGGTAGTTAAAGATTTTATATACCTTGGTACCGCCATAAATAAAACGAATGGCATCAGTTTTGAAATTCGGAGAAGGATTGTGATGGCCAACAGATGCTACTATGGTCTGAGCAAAGAAATCAAAAGCAAGGTCACTTCCCACCAGACCAAACTCACACTCTACACCGACGCGCCTGGAAATATTTTTTAAGCTCGGTTTATGGAACGAAAGTACTTTCACAAGCTAGCTAAGATAAGTAAGTTTCAAGCCTCCCACAAGGCGTGGATTTATTAAAGAATATTTTTTCAAAACTCTGATGAGGCGTATTTTAGAAGGACCCATAATCTTCAACCCTCTTTTAAGCCTTCTAGTATTTGTTTGTACATTACAATTTTTATTTTTGCAAAAATATAAAACAATTGCCATAAAAAAATACTCTATAATTGTTATTAACAAGTGAATGAGTGTATCAATGTGTGTGTGTGCAAATAAACCAAAAAACCATAAAACTCCATAACAAACAATTGTTGGCATAATTCATTGTGCCGAGCCAATGGTATTATGTTGTTGTAACTGTCAAAAAAATCGTGCATAGGCATGACATATTGTCATGTGCGTATTTTTTTGATCAATTGTGTCAAAATCTCATGAAACACACATTTTGTGGTGTATTAACAAATAAATGCGATCGCCAACCGCAAAAAAACAACCAACAGCAACAACGCTGACAATATCGGAATAGGCTAAAATAAATGAACACAGCGAAAAAACGAAATTGGAGAATAACGACAAAAAAACTGTCAAGTGCCACTTATTATTTTATGGATTTTTTATTTGTTGTTTAATGCAACAACAAAAACGAATAAAAAATCATGCTGACGTTTTTTTTGTTGTTGTTGATTTGAAAAAAACAAAAAACTTGCAAAAAAAGTTCCACATCATAAAAATCTTTTTTTGAGTAGTATGGTCGGTTCAGGGATTGTTGAAGAAAATATTTGAAAAAAATCCATGTTCTTTAAAAAATCCACGCCTTATGATAGCCTTGAAAAAATGTTCTTTAAAAAATCCACGCCTTATGATAGCCTTGAAAAAATGTTCTTTAAAAAATCCACGCCTTATGGTAGCCTTGAAAAAATGTTCTTTAAAAAATCCACGCCTTATGATAGCCTTGAAAAAATGTTCTTTAAAAAATCCACGCCTTATGATAGCCTTGAAAAAATGTTCTTTAAAAAAATCCACGCCTTATGGTAGGAGGCTTGAAAAAATGTTCTTTAAAAAATCCACGCCTTATGGTAGGAGGCTTGAAAAAATGTTCTTTAAAAAATCCACGCCTTATGGTAGGAGGCTTGAAAAAATATTCTTTAAAAAATCCGCACCTTATCGAGCTTTCAAAAATTTTTCTATAATAAGTTCACGCCATATGGAAGGAGGCTTGAAAAAATATTCTTTAAGAAATCCACGACTTATGGGAGGCTTGAAAAAATAGTCTTTAAAAAATCCACGCCTTATGGGAGGTTTGAAAAAATATTCTTTAACAAATCCACGCCTTATGGAAGGATCAAAATCATTCAAACGGCCAAGTGTTTAATTTTTTTATTTTTGAAAAAATCATTCAATATAATTTTATTGGATTAAATAAAACCAAAAATAAAAGACACGCGCAAAAATTCACAAAATATTATAAAGAGCAAAGCTGAACAGTGCTCTATACCTTCCTCCCCCTCTAACCTAAATTTACCATACGATTCATGCACCTGATCTGAGGCTGTCAATACACCAAACTGTGCAATTTTCATCGTTCCATAAAAATGTTTTGTGTTTTTTGTCTCACAGCCCGTGGTGGTGGTGCTGGTGTGGCAGCAACTGTTGTCGGTGCTGTTGCTGCTGCCTCTGTTGGACGAGTTGAGTTTAAGGTCATCGAGTGTCTCTTAATTGCTATTATGAGTTATTAAAACTATTTATAAAAAAATAACTATATACACAAATCCGTCCATTGATGCCTCCACTCTGACTATTTTTGGAGCAGCTGATGCCTTCATCATTGTTGTGGTAGGTTAGTACCCCAAAATGGATTGCTTAATCATGCTTGTAGCATGGAGATTATTGGTCAAGTGCGTACAAGTGAAAGGCTTTTGCCGGCTGAAGCACTTGAACTTCTTTTTTCGTTGACGTTGTTGTTATTGTTATCTGCCTGCATAAAACAGGATGACAAAGTATTTGTTTGAATTTCAAGTCCAACTGTGAAGAGATTTTGTAATACCACTTGTGAGCAGATCAGTTGCGGTTTGTTTTTGGTTTAAGTTGCAATGTTAAGCCATCTTTTTTCAGGAATTTCCATTTCTTTTGTGTCATGGCAATTTTGTTTATTGCCATTGAGATATGTGTGAATGTATGCATGTGTATTTCAAGTGTCTGGCAGCCTCTTCGCACACACACACATCGAGTGTTTTAACCAGTAATGAGTTAATTTGTCTTGATTTAGTGGATCAGCAGACGCCTATGGTAGGCCTAGTGTTTGGTTAACACAGTTTTTAAAGAGGGGAGTGAGTAACCGTGTACATATGATGCAATAGCCGAAAATTGACCCCCATATTTTTTAACATCAAAAGAAAAAAAAAATATAACGGCATAATGGTGACTTTGTAAATCAGTAAATTATTTTTTTTTCTTTTCAAAGCAATTATAACTGGTTTCAATAAATATTAATAATTTTTCCAATTGTTACCATTTACCTATAAGGGATTACAACAAGAATCTGGTTATTATTAATAATAATTACCAATATTTGCATTAATTTCTAATTAAAACATCCCATGGTAAAGAAAGAATTCCAAGAAGAAAAGTTGATGTGGGCGCATGTCTTGCCATGAGACGTTCGTGTCTTAAGTCTTTCATTTGAAGGGCAAGATTATCTACAAAGAAGTTGTTCAATTATCATTTTTTTTTTCAAAGAAGGAATGCAGAAAATATATTCAAAAAATATTTAATATATCAAACGCCCATTTAATGCGAACAACAAAACAAAAGACTTAAGAAACAAACCTAACATTGAACAGTTGAACAGAAATTATTTATTTTTTGCAGACAGAAAAAATCAAATCCACGCCTTATGGGAGCCCACGAAAAAAATAATTTTTAATAAATCCACGCCTTATGCGAGCCCAGGAAAAAATATTCTTTAATAAATGCACGCCTTATGGGAGCTCAGAAAAAATATTCTGTAATAAATCCACGTCTTATGGGAACGTTGAGAAAAATATTGTTTAATAAATCCACGTCTTATGGGAGCCAGAAAAAAATCCTTAAATAAATCCACGTCTTATGGGAGCTCAGGAAAAATATTCTGGAATAAATCCAAGTCTTATGGGAGCTCAGGAAAATATTCTGTAATAAAAAAATATTCTTTAATAAATGCACGCCTTATGGGAGCCCAGGAAAAAATATTCTTTAATAAAACCACACCTTATGGGAGCCCAGAAAATCAAATCGACGCCTTATGGGAGCCCAGGAAAAAATATTCTTTAATAAAACCACACCTTATGGGAGCCCAGAAAATCAAATCGACGCCTTATGGGAGCCCAGGAAAAATATTTTTTAATAAATCCACGCCTTATGTGATCCCCAAAAAAATATTCTTTAATATATCCACGCCTTATGTGATCCTCAAAAAAATATTCTTTAATAAATCCACGCCTTATGGAAGGCCAGGAAAAATATTCTTTAAAAAATCCACGCCTTATGGGAGCCCAGGAAAAAATATTCTTTAATAAATCCACGCCTTATGGGAGCCCAGGAAAAAATATTCTTTAATAAATCCACACCTTATGGAAGGCCAGGAAAATATTCTTTAATAAATCCACGCCTTATGGAAGGCCAGGAAAAATATTCTTTAATAAATCTACGCCTTATGGGAGTCCAGGAAAAATATTATTTTATAAATCCACGCCTTATGGGAACCTTGAAAAAATATACTTTAAAATATTCCAAGTGGGGACGCTTAAAAAATAGATTTTTTTTAAAAATTCTTATATTAATGATTTGTTGTTGTTGAACATCATGTTGTTCTTGGCCTTCATGAAATATTAATGGATTGTTTGTTTTGTCACTTGGCTGTAACAACAACAAAAATTTGTCTTGCTTGAGGGCTCAGCCAAAGAGAAACAACAATTCTGTTCCATTTATATGTTGTTGTTATTTTTCTTTTTCAATTTAAATAAAAACCACAAGCATTTGTTTTTCGGACTAATATATCAACACTTGTCTAGCTGAATTGAAAACAGAAAAACGCAACAAAAAGTTGGGGCGTTTCGGTTGGTTTGTTCGATTGTTGTTGGTTTCGTACAGCGGCGATTGTCATTATGAAATTTTGTCACCCAAAGTGTTGACCTTTACACACCCTCAAAAATTTTTGCATTTTTCATATCTAAGTTAACAATTGTTGATGTTGTGGTTGTTGTTATTTTCGGGTTTTTTGTCTTAATTGTGGTTGTTATAGTTGTCGCTTTATTGTTGTGATTGTTGCCGATGTTGTTGGCGTTTTTAAAACAAATGAACGTTGAAAGCTTTCAAAATGGTCATTAAGACAAGGCTCAAATAAAAACTGAAACAAAACGTATCAACCCACAGCGTCAATTGTTGTCTATTTTAGTTTGAAGTGAATTTTAGATAGAAAAAAAGGCGAAAATGAACACTCACACACACACCATGATACCCACAGGTACACTCAAAATCACGCATACACAGGGGTTTGCATATTGGAGGGACAACCCATGGCGTTGACATTGCACATGGGCTGGTGTTACAATTTTTTGTTGCAGCTCTCAAAATTGTAATCCAATGATTTAGATATTGGTCAAATTATTTTGAAATGTTTTGTTGACGATGGTGTTCGTTTTGCGTTTTTTGTTCGTTGTTCTCCTCCGAAGCTGTTATGTTTATCGCTAATGATCGTTAAGCCTATGTCAATAATAATGTGGCAGAAGTGAAAGGCTGGCTTATTGTCATTTGGATGTTGGTTGGTCGGTCGGTCGGTTGGTTGGTACTGTTTGTTTGCATTTGTTTCCATGGGAATTGGAGTATTGTTCCAGAAAGGTGATCACATTTTGCAATGTGATCATTTTTTAATATTTCGAGTGGACGTGTGTGACCAAAGTGGGGTAACACAGAGGAAAATATAACAGTAAAATTAAAAAAAAAAAATAAGAAAATAAAATTTTATTAATAACCACGCAGAGGCATTTATTAAAGAATATTTTTCAAGGGCCAACTGAGGCGTGGATTTATTAAAGAATACTTTATCTGAGTTCCCATAAGGTGAGGATATATAAAATAATATTTTTTCCTCGCTACCATAAGGCGTGGATTTATTAAAGAATACTTTTTCCTGTTCTCCTACAAAGCGTGGATTTATTAAAAAATACTTTTTCCTGGGCTCCCATAAGGCGTGGATTTATTTAAGAATATTTTTCCTGGGCTCCCATAAGGCGTGGATTTATTTAAGAATATTTTTCCTGGGCTCCCATAAGGCGTGGATTTATTAAAGAATATTTTTCCTGGGCTCCCATAAGGCGTGGATTTATTAAAGAATATTTTTCCTGGGCTCCCATAAGGCGTGGTTTGTTTTAAAGAATATTTTCCTGGGCTCCCATAAGGCGTGGTTTGTTTTAAAGAATATTTTTCCTGGGCTCCCATAAGGCGTGGATTTATTTAAGAATATTTTTCCTGGGCTCCCATAAGGCGTGGATTTATTTAAGAATATTTTTCCTGGGCTCCCATAAGGCGCGGATTTATTAAAGAATATTTTGCTGTTCTGCCATAAGGAGTGGATTTATTAAACAACACTTTTTCCTGGGCTCCCACAAGGCGTGGATTTATTAAAGAACATTTTTCCTGGGCATCCATAAGGCGTGGATTTATTAAAGAATATTTCTCTAGACCTCTGAGAAGGTGTGTATTCATTAAACAATATTTTTCCTGCGCTCCCATAAGGCGTGGTTTGTTTTAAAGAATATTTTCCTGCGCTCCCATAAGGCGTGGATTTATTAAAGAATACTTTTCAAGGGCCAACTGAGGCGTGGATTTATTAAACAATATTTTCCTGGGCTCCCATAAGGCGTGGTTTGTTTTAAAGAATATTTTCCTGGGCTCCCATAAGGCGTGGATTTATTAAAGAATATTTGTCCTGGGCTCCCATCAGGCGTGTGTTTATTAAAGAATATTTTTCCTGGGCTCCCATCAGGCGTGGATTTATTAAAGAATATTTTTACTGGGCTCCCATCAGGCGTGGATTTATTAAAGAATATTTTTCCTGGGCTCCCATCAGGCGTGGATTTATTAAAGAATATTTTTCCTGGCCTCCCATAAGGCGTGGATTTAATAAAGAATATTTTTACTGGCCTCCCATAAGGCGTGGATTTAATAAAGAATATTTTTACTGGCCTCCCATAAGGCGTGGATTTATTAAACAATATTTTCCTGGGCTCCCATAAGGCGTGGTTTGTTTTAAAAAATATTTTCCTGGGCTCCCATAAGGCGTGATTTTTTTTAAAGAATATTTTCCTGGTTTAAAAAATATTTTCCTGTGCTCCCATAAGGTGTGGATTTATTAAAGAATAATTTTTCCTGGGCTACCATAAGGCGTGGTTTGTTTTAAAGAATATTTTCCTGGGCTCCCATAAGCCGTAGATCTATTAAAGAATATTTTTCTTGGGCTCCGATAAGGTTTAAAGAATATTTTCCTGGGCTCCCATCAGGCGTGGATTTATTAAACAATATTTTTCAAGGGCCAACTGAGGCGTGGATTTATTAAAGAATATTTTTAAGGGCCAACTGAGGCGTGGATTTATTATAGAATATTTTTCCTGGGCCAACATGAGGCGTGGATTTATTAAAGAATATTTTTCCTGGGCTCCCACAAATTGTTAACAATCGTTTTCTCTTGTTTCTTAAGTCTTTTGTTTCCTAGTTTACCAATTCAACTAGTTTTTTTTATTTATTTCACATAATTATTTTCACAAACCAACATTCTAAATAATTTAATATTTCCTGCGAAAATAACTCTGCAGCATTTCTTTCGCATTTGTGACACATGGGAAAAAAAGAGTCGCTAGCTGGCGAAGAAAATCTGCTCTAATTTGTTTCATAACAACTAATTTAAGTAACATAATATATGAATATTATGTTAGCAAATGACATAACTATACATAGTTAACATAACAAACATTTCAAAATGTTGCACATAAACACATTAATTTCATATATATAGGTATATTCATTGCTGCACGTCGTTCGATGTCGTTTGGATGGCTGGACAACCCCTCCTCTTCATAGGCCACCCCTCATCTAAATGGGTATAATTGTAAAAATTGAAATTGCAATTCATTCCGTCCCCTCCACTTGGCTTGGCTTTTGCAGAGCGCATTTCTATTTGATTTCGATTTTAAGTTTTCGTTGTTGTTGTTGTTGCTGTTGTTTTTATATCAAAAAATACGCCAGCAAGTGAAGAAAATCAACGGACAGACAGACAGGCCAAGAAAGACAAACAAACAAACGAACGCCGCTAAACCAACCTGGCAAATAGTTAGTGGACACAAATGGACGACAATCCAAAAACTAGGGGACACCGAAGAAAAAAAAGCAACGAATCCATTGCAATGGCCATCTGACCAACCACCAACTGGACATCAACAGAAAGAAAAAAAATCTCATGGGGGCCTAAAAGCATATGTAGCCAAGTCAACCAGCTAGCTTTTAAGTCCAACCATCCAGGTTGGCCATCTAGCCTCACTCGAACGCACTTAAGTAACGGATGTAATAACTCATGGCGATCTAATGACAGGACAAAATGAAAAATCACTTGACAACGACAACGATACGCATCCGTTGTTTGGAACGCTTTAATCTTTGGCGAGAAATTTAACCTACAACAATGTTTTCAAGCTGTCCAAGCAACAACAATCCGCTCCCCCCATCCAAACATTTGCCATGTGGCAGAAAACCAAACACAAACAAATGAAAAGGAGTAAATGGAAGACTGAAGTCAGATCATGAGGTACTCTACAATGATATATTTTTATATCCCTGCAACATAAGGTGAACATTGAATTAAATACATAGTTCCGTAACATTTGTACGCCACTTTTAGGCATCAAAAATGCTCAAACGAATGTGACAGTAATTTTTTAAAATGGATTTCCAGTGACACTTGAACAGTAATATACCTCCTGGCCAAATAATTTCCATATTGGTTCATGTTCTATTCAAATACTCAGTCGAAATAACGTATTTTGAAGGACCTTGTCATTACAATCGATTTTCAGAAATGTTGAGGACTTCGTTTTGTTTCCTTATGGGAGGACAGGAAAAATATCCACGCCTTATGGGAGAACAGGAAAAATATTCACGCCTTATGGGAGGACAGGAAAAATATCCACGCCTTATGGGAGGACAGGAAAAATATCCACGTCTTATGGGAGGACAGGAAAAATATCCACGCCTGATGGGAGGACAGGAAAATATTCCATAACAAATCAATGCCTTATGGAAGCCCAGAAAAATATTCTTTAATAAATCCACGCCTTAAGGGAGCCCAGAAAAAAATATTCTTTAATAAATCCACGCCTTATGGGAGGTCAGAAAAACATTCTTTAAAAAATCCACGCCTTATGAGGGGAGGTCAGAAAATATTCCTTAAAAAATCAACGCCTTATTAGGGGAGGTCAAAAAATATTCCTTAAAAAATCAACGCCTTATGGGAGGCCAGGAAAAATATTCTTTAATAAATCCACGCCTGATGGGAAAAATATTCCTTAATAAATCCACGCCTCAGTTGGCCCTTGAAAAATATTCTTTAATAAATCCACGAAAAATATTCTTTAATAAAAATGGGAGGCCAGGAAAATTAAAATCCCAGTCCCTGATGGGAGGCCAGGAAAATATTCTTTAATAAATCCACGCCTCAGTTGGCCCTTGAAAAATATTCTTTAATAAAGTATTCTTTAATAAATCCACGCCTTATGGGAGGCCAGGAAAATATTCCTTAATAAATCCACGCCTTATGGGAGGCCAGAAAAATATTCCTTAATAAATCCACGCCTTATGGGAGGCCAGGAAAATATTCCTTAATAAATCCACGCCTTATGGGAGGCCAGGAAAATATTCCTTAATAAATCCACGCCTTATGGGAGGCCAGGAAAATATTCTTTAATAAATCCACGCCTTATGGGAGGCCAGGAAAAATATTCTTTAATAAATCCACGCCTTATGGGAGGCCAGGAAAAATATTCCTTAATAAATCCACGCCTCAGTTGGCCCTTGAAAAATATTCCTTAATAAATCCACGCCTTAGTTGGCCCTTGAAAAATATTCCTTAATAAATCCACGCCTTAGTTGGCCCTTGAAAAATATTCCTTAATAAATCCACGCCTTATGGGAGGCCAGGAAAAATATTCCTTAATAAATCCACGCCTTATGGGAGGCCAGGAAAATATTCCTTAATAAATCCACGCCTTATGGGAGGCCAGGAAAATATTCCTTAATAAATCTCCGCCTTATGGGAGGCCAGGAAAAATATTCTTTGATAAATCCACGCCTTATGGGAGGCCAGGAAAAATATTCTTTAATAAATCCACGCCTTATGGGAGGCCAGGAAAAATATTCTTTAATAAATCCACGCCTTATGGGAGTTGAAAAATAGCCCTTGAAAAATATTCTTTAATAAATCCACGCCTCAGTTGGCCCTTGAAAAATATTCTTTAATAAATCCACGCCTCAGTTGGCCCTTGAAAAATATTCTTTAATAAATCGACGCCTCAGTTGGCCCTTGAAAAATATTCTTTAATAAATCGACGCCTCAGAAAAGGCCTTAAAAAATATTCTTTAATAAATATTCTTTAATAAATCTACGCCTTATGGCCTAAAAAGGCATTTTAAGGCCTTTAAAGGTTTCTATCGCCTAAAAAGGCATTTTAAGGTGTTTAAAGGCTTCTACCGCCTAAAACAGGCATTTTAAGGCCTTTAAAGGCTTCTATCGCCTAAAAAAGGCATTTTAAGGCCTTTAAAGGCTTCTATGGCCTAAAAAAGGCATTTTAGTTTTCTGTGGTCTAAAAAGTCTATCGCCTAAAAAAGGCATTTTAAGGCCTGTAAAGGCTTCCATTGCCCTCTATTACTATAGACCTCTGTCTATAGTAAACCTCTATAAAATGTTGTAGCTGTAGCAGACCTTTAGACCCCTTTCTAAAATCCACTGTAGGGTATCAATCCACATTAAACAAAAAGACACAAAAATATCCTAGCACGAGAAACGAGTCACATCAAGCCAGGCTATCGCATAAATGTCACAGCGGAGTGCGTGTGAGTGGTATTAAGGCTCCAGGCTATCTTTTTATTCGCTTTCGTGGCACAACCACCAACAATAAGGTTAAAAGATTTACATTTCAAAAAAAAAAATGCATTTGGAAACATTTGAAAAACAGATCACAACATAGCACACCAAAAGTCACCAAGCATTGCCAAACAGAACTGTCGAAAAAAAATGTTTGGACTGTTTTTTTTTTGTGAGTATGAAAAAAATAAATCCTGCAGGCTATCAAAAAGAGATTAAGTTAATCTCCATTGTCGACAATTTGAAGCTGGATATCAAGGCAGCAGACAGCAGGAAGAAACAAAATGTGAACTACTGGCCCATCACTGCACATAATCAGCCAGAAAGTTGTTTTTTTTTTCGGGGAGAATTTAAACCTGTCCTAGTCTACTCTCAACCTATCTCCCTTCCTACCTACTCCTCACTTCTGGTCTGCCTTTTCAAATGTTCGCAGCAATGACACACGAAAGTGATAAATTTCACAGTATGTGCCACAAAGCAGCGGGCGCATGTACTGTACGAGAAGAGGTACTCTCCTATACGATTTGTTTTCCTACTGTGCATTTCAGCCCATGGAGGAATACCTCCACAGCCAGATCACCTGGTGATCTGTGGCATGCATAACACTTAGGCTTTTTTCGTGTAAACCAACAACAACAGCAAACAAACTGAGACTAAGCTTTAAGTCTCCAAGTGCGGGCTCGCATGGCATTTATGGAGGAACGTAGAAACGCGAAAAAACCCAAAACTATGACACGCATGTAGACCTATTGTCCACATAGTTGGCACCCCAGTTCGCCCGCCGGGTGTGCGGTGGGTTTCAATTTGAAAATTGCTTTTCCACATCATAATATTGGCATTGTTTGTCGGTTTGTCGAAAATTTGGAGTGCAGTTTATAATTTCCAAACCCGGAGCCGACCACCTTCTGGTCGTCGCCAAAACCATTGTTATCTAATCAAATCCCAGGCCAAGACAGCCCAAAACGACATGGCGACAGTATCAATATAAGGCACTTCAAATCCACGCCTCATCAGAGCCTCGAAAAAATATTCTTTAAAAAATCCACGCCTCATCAGAGCCTCGAAAAAATATTCTTTAAAAAATCCACGCCTCATCAGAGCCTCGAAAAAATATTCTTTAAAAAATCCACGCCTCATCTTTAAAAAATCCACGCCTCATCAGAGCCTCGAAAAAAAAAAATATCAGAGCCTCGAAAAAATATTCTTTAAAAAATCCACGCCTCATCAGAGCCTCGAAAAAATATTCTTTAAAAAATCCACGCCTCATCAGAGCCTCGAAAAAATATTCTTTAAAAAATCCACGCCTCATCAGAGCCTCGATAAAATATTCTTTAAAAAATCCACGCCTCATCAGAGCCTCGAAAAAATATTCTTTAAAAAATCCACGCCTCATCAGAGCCTCGAAAAAATATTCTTTAAAAAATCCACGCCTCATCAGAGCCTCGAAAAAATATTCTTTAAAAAATCCACGCCTCATCCGAGCCTCGAAAAAATATTCTTTAAAAAATCCACGCCTCATCAGAGCCTCGAAAAAATATTCTTTAATAAATCCACGCCTCATCCGAGCCTCGAAAAAATATTCTTTAATAAATCCACGCCTCATCCGAGCCTCGAAAAAATATTCTTTAATAAATCCACGCCTCATTGGAGGCTTGAAAAAATATTCTTTAATAAATCCACGCCTCATATAGTCGTTCTAAAAATATTCTTTAATAAATCCACGCCTCATTGGAGCCTTGAAAAAATATTCTTTAATAAATCCACGCCTCATCAGAGCCTTGAAAAAAAATTCTTTAATGAATCCACGCCTCATCAGAGGCCTGAAAAAATATTCTTTAATGAATCCACGCCTTATGGGATCCCAGGAAAAATATTCTTTAATAAATCCACGCCTTATGGGATCTCAGGAAAAATATTCTTTAATAAATCCACGCCTTATGGGATCTCAGGAAAAATATTCTTTAATAAATCCACGCCTTATGGGATCTCAGGAAAAATATTCTTTAATAAATCCACGCCTTATGGGATCTCAGGAAAAATATTCTTTAATAAATCCACGCCTTATGGGATCTCAGGAAAAATATTCTTTAATAAATCCACGCCTTATGGGATCTCAGGAAAAATATTCTTTAATAAATCCACGCCTTATGGAGGCCCAAAAAAATATAATTTTTAATAAATCCACGCCTTATGGGCTCAGGAAAAATATTCTTTAATAAATCCACGCCTTGTGGGATCTCAGGAAAAATATTCTTTAATAAATCCACGCCTTATGGGATCTCAGTAAAAATATTCTTTATTAAATCCACGCCTCAGTTGCCCTTGAAAAATATTCTTTAATAAATCCACGCCACAGTTGGCCTTGAAAAATATTCTTTAATAAATCCACGCCTCAGTTTTTTTACGAGCCCAGGAAAAATATTCTTTAATAAATCCACGCCTGATGGTAGCCCAGTAAAAATATTCTTTAATAAATCCACGCCTGATGGGAGCCCAGGAAAAATATTCTTTAATAAATCCACGCCTTATGAAGACTTTAGAAAACTATTCTTTAATAAATCCACGCCTTATGGGATCCCAGGAAAGATATTCTTTAATAAATCCACGCCTTATGGGATCCCAGGAAAGATATTCTTTAAGAAATCCACGCCTTATGGGATCCCAGGAAAAATATTCTTTAAGAAATCCACGCCTTATGGGATCCCAGGAAAAATATTCTTTAATAAATCCACGCCTTGTGGGACCTCCAGAAAAATATTCTTTAATAAATTCTCGCCTTTTGGGAGCCCAAGGATATATTATTTAATAAATCGCTGTTTAATGGGAGCCCAGGTAAAATATTCTCTAATAAATCCTCGCCTTATTTGAACCCAGGAAAATATTACATTCCCTTAAAAGTGCAATTTACTACAAATTAAATTCCATACTGCACCATAAAACACATTTTTCCTTGTTAACGCCCTGCACGATTTCCTTATTTGAAAGACAAATAGAAAACAGTTTTTAAAACACAGGTTTCATTTTCATTGGGCACCTGGCTGTTATGCAATTTCTTGTGGTCAACTGGCCGAATGACCAATGTTTTCTGGAGAAAAAAAAAAGACACCACAAAACATGGATTTTTATCGTTCAGCATAAAGCACTAGCCAGCCTGCCTAGTGATAGATAAAGATATTTAAAAAAAAGAAATCGAAAAACAATTCGGTTTTTTTGGGTTGAGTGTTAAAAGCCAACTTTGTCAATAGTTTGTCGACATTCCCACAGTTTAAGAAAGAGCAGCACATGTTTTCACATGGCAACACCAAGGAAATAAACAAAAGACTTAAGACACAAACTGCGTAGGAAGTTAAACAGCGTTTAACACAAAATTACATGGAAATGTTGGTGTTGAACAAACATTGTTGTATTTTTTTGCAAAGTGTGTGATATTTTCAACAAATTTATGGATGAAAGAAAAAACAACAAAAATTAAATTTAAATAATTTAGATAATGTCATAAATAAAAAAATGTTTATTGTCATTATTCATCTTTTTCGTTTCACATCTACCTTTGAACCACTTAGCAATCAAGTTAATGGCTTCTGAATTCATTCGGTGAGTCGTTCAACAATTGTGTTAATTTGAAATGAAATGCCTGACATAAAATCTAGATCATTTAGAGTGAAAAAAATGTCAAGCATTTTACCCCTGACATTGGTGTTGCTAATTGCCCGGCACTTAGAATGTTAAGTGCTGTGACACACTTTGCACAGCAATTAATGAAAAAAAAATAAATAAATAAAACGCAACAAAAAATTATTTAATTTCACAAATGTAATTATATTATAGGTATCTACACGGATTTGTTTGCAAAACTAATTTTATACATTTTTTTAAATAATATTTTTCCTGGCCTCAGATAAGGCGTAGATTTATTAAAGAATATTTTTCAAGGGCCAACTGAGGCGTAGATTCATTAAAGAATATTTTTCTGGCCTCCCATAAGGCGTAGATTTATTAAAGAATATTTTTCCTAGCCTTCCATAAGGCGTGGATATATAAAAGAATATTTACCTGGCCTCCATAAGGCATGGATATAATAAAGAATATTTTTCCAGGCCTCCCATAAAGCGCGGATATATTAAAGAATATTTTTAGGCGTGGATTTATAAAAGAATATTTTTCAAGGGCTCCCATTAGGCGTGGATTTATAAAAGAATATTTTTCAAGGGCTCCCATAAGGCGTCGATTTATAAAAGAATATTTAAAAAAATAAGGCGTGGATTTATTAAAGAATATTTTTCAAGGGCCAACTGAGGCGTGGATTTATTAAAGAATATAGAATATTTTTCAAGGGCCAACTGAGGCGTGGATTTATTAAAGAATATTTTTCAAGGGCCAATTTATTAAAGAATATTTTTCAAGGGCCAACTGAGGCGTGGATTTATTAAAGAATATTTTTCAAGGGCCAACTGAGGCGTGGATTTATTAAAGAATATTTTTCAAGGGCCAACTGAGGCGTGGATTTATTAAAGAATATTTTTCAAGGGCCAACTGAGGCGTGGTTTATTAAAGAATATTTTTCAAGGGCCAACTGAGGCGTGGATTTATTAAAGAATATTTTTCAAGGGCCAACTGAGGCGTGGATTTATTAAAGAATATTTTTCAAGGGCCAACTGAGGCGTGGATTTATTAAAGAATATTTTTCAAGGGCCAACTGAGGCGTGGATTTATTAAAGAATATTTTTCAAGGGCCAACTGAGGCGTGGATTTATTAAAGAATATTTTTCAAGGGCCAACTGAGGCGTGGATTTATTAAAGAATATTTTTCAAGGGCCAACTGAGGCGTGGATTTATTAAAGAATATTTTTCAAGGGCCAACTGAGGCGTGGATTTATTAAAGAATATTTTTCAAGGGCCAACTGAGGCGTGGATTTATTAAAGAATATTTTTCAAGGGCCAACTGAGGCGTGGATTTATTAAAGAATATTTTTCAAGGGCCAACTGAGGCGTGGATTTATTAAAGAATATTTTTCAAGGGCCAACTGAGGCGTGGATTTATTAAAAGAATATTTTTCAAGGGCCAACTGAGGCGTGGATTTATTAAAGAATATTTTTCAAGGGCCAACTGAGGCGTGGATTTATTAAAGAATATTTTTCAAGGGCCAACTGAGGCGTGGATTTATTAAAGAATATTTTTCAAGGGCCAACTGAGGCGTGGATTTATTAAAGAATATTTTTCAAGGGCCAACTGAGGCGTGGATTTATTAAAGAATATTTTTCAAGGGCCAACTGAGGCGTGGATTTATTAAAGAATATTTTTCAAGGGCCAACTGAGGCGTGGATTTATTAAAGAATATTTTTCAAGGGCCAACTGAGGCGTGGATTTATTAAAGAATATTTTTCAAGGGCCAACTGAGGCGTGGATTTATTAAAGAATATTTTTCAAGGGCCAACTGAGGCGTGGATTTATTAAAGAATATTTTTCAAGGGCCAACTGAGGCGTGGATTTATTAAAGAATATTTTTCAAGGGCCAACTGAGGCGTGGATTTATAAGAGAATATTTTTCAAGGGGGCGTGGATTTATTAAAGAATATTTTTCCAGGGCCTCCTTAGTCGTTGTTTTATTCAAGATTTTTTTTCAAGGGCCAACTGAGGCGTGGATTTATTAAAGAATATTTTTCAAGGGCCAACTGAGGCGTGGATTTATTAAAGAATATTTTTCAAGGGCCAACTGAGGCGTGGATTTATTAAAGAATATTTTTCAAGGGCCAACTGAGGCGTGGATTTATTAAAGAATATTTTTCAAGGGCCAACTGAGGCGTGGATTTATTAAAGAATATTTTTCAAGGGCCAACTGAGGCGTGGATTTATTAAAGAATATTTTTCAAGGGCCAACTGAGGCGTGGATTTATTAAAGAATATTTTTCAAGGGCCAACTGAGGCGTGGATTTATTAAAGAATATTTTTCAAGGGCCAACTGAGGCGTGGATTTATTAAAGAATATTTTTCAAGGGCCAACTGAGGCGTGGATTTATTAAAGAATATTTTTCAAGGGCCAAGGCGTGGATTTATTAAAGAATATTTTTCAAGGGCCAAGGAGCCGTGGATTTATTAAAGAATATTTTTCAAGGGCCAACTGAGGCGTGGATTTATTAAAGAATATTTTTCAAGGGCCAACTGAGGCGTGGATTTATTAAAGAATATTTTTCAAGGGCCAACTGAGGCGTGGATTTATTAAAGAATATTTTTCAAGGGCCAACTGAGGCGTGGATTTATTAAAGAATATTTTTCAAGGGCCAACTGAGGCGTGGATTTATTAAAGAATATTTTTCAAGGGCCAACTGAGGCGTGGATTTATTAAAGAATATTTTTCAAGGGCCAACTGAGGCGTGGATTTATTAAAGAATATTTTTCAAGGGCCAACTGAGGCGTGGATTTATTAAAGAATATTTTTCAAGGGCCAACTGAGGCGTGGATTTATTAAAGAATATTTTTCAAGGGCCAACTGAGGCGTGGATTTATTAAAGAATATTTTTCAAGGGCCAACTGAGGCGTGGGGCGTGGATTTATTAAAGAATATTTTTCAAGGGCCAACTGAGGCGTGGATTTATTAAAGAATATTTTTCAAGGGCCAACTGAGGCGTGGATTTATTAAAGAATAGAATATTTTTCAAGGGCCAACTGAGGCGTGGATTTATTAAAGAATATTTTTCAAGGGCCAACTGAGGCGTGGATTTATTAAAGAATATTTTTCAAGGGCCAACTGAGGCGTGGATTTATTAAAGAATATTTTTCAAGGGCCAACTGAGGCGTGGATTTATTAAAGAATATTTTTCAAGGGCCAACTGAGGCGTGGATTTATTAAAGAATATTTTTCAAGGGCCAACTGAGGCGTGGATTTATTAAAGAATATTTTTCAAGGGCCAACTGAGGCGTGGATTTATTAAAGAATATTTTTCAAGGGCCAACTGAGGCGTGGATTTATTAAAGAATATTTTTCAAGGGCCAACTGAGGCGTGGATTTATTAAAGAATATTTTTCAAGGGCCAACTGAGGCGTGGATTTATTAAAGAATATTTTTCAAGGGCCAACTGAGGCGTGGATTTATTAAAGAATATTTTTCAAGGGCCAACTGAGGCGTGGATTTATTAAAGAATATTTTTCAAGGGCCAACTGAGGCGTGGATTTATTAAAGAATATTTTTCAAGGGCCAACTGAGGCGTGGATTTATTAAAGAATATTTTTCAAGGGCCAACTGAGGCGTGGATTTATTAAAGAATATTTTTCAAGGGCCAACTGAGGCGTGGATTTATTAAAGAATATTTTTCAAGGGCCAACTGAGGCGTGGATTTATTAAAGAATATTTTTCAAGGGCCAACTGAGGCGTGGATTTATTAAAGAATATTTTTCAAGGGCCAACTGAGGCGTGGATTTATTAAAGAATATTTTTCAAGGGCCAACTGAGGCGTGGATTTATTAAAGAATATTTTTCAAGGGCCAACTGAGGCGTGGATTTATTAAAGAATATTTTTCAAGGGCCAACTGAGGCGTGGATTTATTAAAGAATATTTTTCAAGGGCCAACTGAGGCGTGGATTTATTAAAGAATATTTTTCAAGGGCCAACTGAGGCGTGGATTTATTAAAGAATATTTTTCAAGGGCCAACTGAGGCGTGGATTTATTAAAGAATATTTTTCAAGGGCCAACTGAGGCGTGGATTTATTAAAGAATATTTTTCAAGGGCCAACTGAGGCGTGGATTTATTAAAGAATATTTTTCAAGGGCCAACTGAGGCGTGGATTTATTAAAGAATATTTTTCAAGGGCCAACTGAGGCGTGGATTTATTAAAGAATATTTTTCAAGGGCCAACTGAGGCGTGGATTTATTAAAGAATATTTTTCAAGGGCCAACTGAGGCGTGGATTTATTAAAGAATATTTTTCAAGGGCCAACTGAGGCGTGGATTTATTAAAGAATATTTTTCAAGGGCCAACTGAGGCGTGGATTTATTAAAGAATATTTTTCAAGGGCCAACTGAGGCGTGGATTTATTAAAGAATATTTTTCAAGGGCCAACTGAGGCGTGGATTTATTAGAATATTTTTCAAGGGCCAACTGAGGCGTGGATTTATTAAAGAATATTTTTCAAGGGCCAACTGAGGCGTGGATTTATTAAAGAATATTTTTCAAGGGCCAACTGAGGCGTGGATTTATTAAAGAATATTTTTCAAGGGCCAACTGAGGCGTGGATTTATTAAAGAATATTTTTCAAGGGCCAACTGAGGCGTGGATTTATTAAAGAATATTTTTCAAGGGCCAACTGAGGCGTGGATTTATTAAAGAATATTTTTCAAGGGCCAACTGAGGCGTGGATTTATTAAAGAAATTTTTCAAGGGCCAACTGAGGCGTGGATTTATTAAAGAATATTTTTCAAGGGCCAACTGAGGCGTGGATTTATTAAAGAATATTTTTCAAGGGCCAACTGAGGCGTGGATTTATTAAAGAATATTTTTCAAGGGCCAACTGAGTATTAAAGAATATTTTTCAAGGGCCAACTGAGGCGTGGATTTATTAAAGAATATTTTTCAAGGGCCAACTGAGGCGTGGATTTATTAAAGAATATTTTTCAAGGGCCAACTGAGGCGTGGATTTATTAAAGAATATTTTTCAAGGGCCAACTGAGGCGTGGATTTATTAAAGAATATTTTTCAAGGGCCAACTGAGGCGTGGATTTATTAAAGAATATTTTTCAAGGGCCAACTGAGGCGTGGATTTATTAAAGAATATTTTTCAAGGGCCAACTGAGGCGTGGATTTATTAAAGAATATTTTTCAAGGGCCAACTGAGGCGTGGATTTATTAAAGAATATTTTTCAAGGGCCAACTGAGGCGTGGATTTATTAAAGAATATTTTTCAAGGGCCAACTGAGGCGTGGATTTATTAAAGAATATTTTTCAAGGGCCAACTGAGGCGTGGATTTATTAAAGAATATTTTTCAAGGGCCAACTGAGGCGTGGATTTATTAAAGAATATTTTTCAAGGGCCAACTGAGGCGTGGATTTATTAAAGAATATTTTTCAAGGGCCAACTGAGGCGTGGATTTATTAAAGAATATTTTTCAAGGGCCAACTGAGGCGTGGATTTATTAAAGAATATTTTTCAAGGGCCAACTGAGGCGTGGATTTATTAAAGAATATTTTTCAAGGGCCAACTGAGGCGTGGATTTATTAAAGAATATTTTTCAAGGGCCAACTGAGGCGTGGATTTATTAAAGAATATTTTTCAAGGGCCAACTGAGGCGTGGATTTATTAAAGAATATTTTTCAAGGGCCAACTGAGGCGTGGATTTATTAAAGAATATTTTTCAAGGGCCAACTGAGGCGTGGATTTATTAAAGAATATTTTTCAAGGGCAGGGCCAACTGAGGCGTGGATTTATTAAAGAATATTTTTCAAGGGCCAACTGAGGCGTGGATTTATTAAAGAATATTTTTCAAGGGCCAACTGAGGCGTGGATTTATTAAAGAATATTTTTCAAGGGCCAACTGAGGCGTGGATTTATTAAAGAATATTTTTCAAGGGCCAACTGAGGCGTGGATTTATTAAAGAATATTTTTCAAGGGCCAACTGAGGCATGGATTTATTAAAGAATATTTTTCAAGGGCCAACTGAGGCATGGATTTATTAAAGTGAAATTTGGCATAGGTTACTTATTTAGCCCAAGGACGAACCCTATTGAAATTGGGAAAAATCGGTTGAGATTTAGATATAGCTCCCATTTATATATTCGTCCGACTTAATGTAAATGGTGCACAAAAGTCCCTATATATCTTCCAAATTGCACGAAATTTTGCATTGAGTACTGAATTGAGTCTAGAATGCCGAATGTCAAGTTTCGAGAAAATCGGTTCAGATTTAGATATAGCTCCAATTATGTCTAGAATGATGTGTGTTAAGTTTCATGAAAATCGGTTAAAATTTATATATATATATACATATATAGTTTCGCCCGATTTTCGGTGCACCAAAGTCCCTAAAAATCATTCGATTTGCACAAAATTTGGCACAGCATAATGAATTAGGTCTAGAATGATGTGTGTCAAGTTTCGTGAAAATCGGTTCAGATTTAGATATAGCTCCCATATATATTTTCGTCCGATTTAAGGTAAATGGTGCACCAAAGTCCCTATATATATTTCGATTTCCACGAAATTTGGCATAATGTACTGAATTGTGCCTAGAATGGCGTATGTCAAGTTTCGAGAAAATCGGTTCACATTTAGATATAGCTCATATATATTTTTTGCCGATTTAAGGTAAACTGTGCACCAAAGTCCCTATATATCTTTCGATTTGCACGAAATGTGGCAAAGGGCCGAACGGCACACAATTTTGTACAACTTACTGAAGTTACAAACTTTCGTGTGCCAAGTATTCTTGAAATCGGTTCAGATTTACATATAGCTCCTATATATACTTTCGTCCGATTTTAAGTAAATGTTGCACTAAGGATCCATAGCTAGACCGATTGACACACCGTACTGAAATTTGTATAAATTAATCTCTGGGAAGTTTCCTAGAAATCTTCGACCTATTCATGGTGATTGCACACGGAATAATCAATGGATTGATGTTTGCTAAAGTTTGCTTTAAATCTGTTTACAAAATTTAGAATAGGTGGCAGAATGGCATGTGTTGGGATCGATGTTAGTCGGTTTAATTATAGATAAAGATCGCATATTTAATGTCGTTCAATTTCATGTCAATGTTCCTTTGAAAAGGCGACGTCTATTAGGATACATATATAGAGTATACCCAAAGTGGTGTAGGGTATCATATAGTCGGCCCAGTCCGACTTTACTAATTGCCTTACTGGCTTTAAATAATCTTTTCTAGGCTAATAGGTGTAGATAGGAATTGATTAATATATTGTCAAAAAAAGCCCATACAAATTACAATAACGTCACCCAAAAATTGTTGTTGCATTGTTTTTGTATTTTTAGATATTGTTTTTAACAAATGATTATATCAGCAAATATTGTTATTTTTTTTCCAAATCACTTGACAAATTTATGTATTGTTTGGTTGTATGCAAAGTATTGAAATTCAATTTAAAATCCATTTAATTTGCAATGAAATGTTGCAAATCTACAACAACACCAATCAGATTTTTTCTATAAATATTCATGAGACGGCACAGAATGACATTGACCACTAAATGAAAATCTAATCTGAAAATAAAAAGTAAAGAAAAAAAAACGAAAAAAAAAATTGTAACAAAAATTTCGAGTAAACCCTGGCAAAGTGAACGACAACAAGAATAAGAAACCGAAACATATCTGCAAAACTATTAGCATATATTTTGCATTCTACTTCTGTCATTCCCCCTTCTCTTTCCCAAAATTGTGGCCAGAACAGCGACAAACAAATGATACCAAATGCCATGTCATACATGACGAACACATCTGATATGCAAGTTGCAAGTTCACCATTGGGGATACGAGAAGGGGTGGGGGTTCCACTCCCCAGCTACATGTCATAAACTATACATGATTTCATTTGTCAAGTGGCAAATTTTGTGGCTTTACTCGCTGTCCGCTGGAATTAGTTTTTCATTTTCGAAGTGAATAGAAAATTTCGTTACGCATGACTGGACGGCGGAATGGCATGCGGCGTTATTAATAAAAATTATTATTTCGCATTTCAGTACATCTTGAGTTTTGATTTGTGACAGTAGGGTTCTTTTTTCGAATTCGAATTTTTGAAAAATCAACACTTTCAGAATAGTGTCAGTGGTGATTAATCTTTTCGTCATCAACACTTTGACGAACAATAAATTGTTTTAGAAACCAGAAATCAAGAACCGAACATTTTTGGTGGGCTTATAAAAATAATATTTTTATTTACTGTGTAAATAATTTATATCTGTCTATGGGACTATCTTGAGCATAATGGACTCTATATTCCAAAAAATCGGGTGTTCTTGATCGACTTTGCGATCCCTTTTGAAGGATAAGACCTTATGATCGCATTCGACTTCTTCTGAGAACAATATAGGTTATCCTTGGGAGAGATAGCCTTGCAGGTCTCAGATATTCAGAAATATATGAAAAGTTCTAAATTGTTTTCCGAAACTAAGCAGGCCAACGACCCTCTTCATAATTTAAGAATTTTCCTTCAGAATCTTAAAATTGTTTTGATTTTATAGTGGATGAACATACAAAATCGAAGGAATTTCAAATTAAAGAGGATATTTGTTTTTCGGATTAATTGGAGTTCCTTGTATTTGTATTAGAGAATGGACTGTAATAATTTAATTTTGATACGGCTTTGTTGTCCATCGTTAGCACAGTTGTTGTACATATTATTCGGAGGTCTTCTAGGAGAGGTCTTCTAGGCATGAACACTATTTAATTGGATTTTGTTTTAAAGAACGGAAAATTTTTTTTCTTTTTTATATTTATAAGCCTTCCCAAGATATTCCAGATGCCATTCCTAATCGATATAGATTCCAAAGTTAGTCAGAACAGATCTAGAGTTACATTAACCTTTCTTCACTACTGATGAGTTATATATTTCAAAGAAGACGCCAAAGATATTTTACAGCTACAAATTATTCCGGAGGACTATTACGGCAAAATGATTTCCGTAGCCCGAAGGAGGTAGCTTCATGAAAATTCGTGAAGCGTTACAACGATCTTCTAAATGCAGAACAGATACTCTGGAGCGAAATTTTAGCTTCCAGACCTCTTTCATGGGTACAATAGCACCCGCTCCTTGCAGGGTCAACTATATTATCTTCCGTTCAGACAAATGTTTTAAAAGTCACGCATCATGTTCGGTATTTTAAAGGTACTGCTGTGGTTTGATATCTCGTTTTCTCCTGAAAGACCGAATTGATGAAATATACAGCTTTTGGTCCCGGAATTTTTTGAAAAAAAAGGAGTCGAACAAGGGTCCATTATCGTCTCTCACCAATCCTCCTCCAAATGATTATTTGTGGCCGTATCTGTTTTGGATCAATATATATGAACCTTAGAACCCTACAAGTATAGGGTTATAACCGGGTACCCATACCCGAACTTCTGGGTCAAATAACCGGGTAAGTCGCTCAAGAAAAAAAATGTATACCTATAATTGGGGTAATAATACCTACACCAGGAAATGTTTCAACAAAACAAAAAATTGATCGTCTTTACTAAACTAGAGATTAGTCAATGAGAGGCTTTCCGTGGAACGGTTAACCTCCAGTGTATTTTATAGACAGACGAATTCAAAATTTAAGTCTGATATATTTATTTCGATGACTCCTCCCATATGAATACAGATACAATCGTCTAGGAGATTTTGTGAAGAATATAATGGAGAGATTTTTATTTTGTAGAGGATTAAATACCTCTAGAACATTGACATGAAATTGAACGAAAGATATTTAGGGACTTCGGCGCACTATTTATCTTAAATCGGACGAAAATATATATGGGAGCTATATCTAAATCTGGACCGATATTCACGAAACTTAGGATACATCATTCTAGACTTAATTCAGTACGCTATGCCAAATTTCGTGTAAATATATATGGACTTTGGTGCACTATTTACCTTAAATCGGACGAAAATATATATATATATTGGAGCTATATCTAAATCTGAACCCGATATTCATGAAACTTAGCACACATCATTCTAGAATTAATTTAGAACGCTATGCCAAATTTCGTGCATATCGAAATATATTTACGGACATTGGTTCAGCATTTTCCTTATATCGGACGAAAATATATATGGGAGCTATATCTAAATCTGAACCGATTTCCACGAAACTTAGCACACATCATTCTATACCTAATTTATTGCGCTATACCAAATTTCATGCAAATCGAAAGATATTTAGGGACTTTGGTGCACCATTTATCTTAAATCGGACAAAAATATATATGGGAGCTATATCTAAATCTGAACCGATATTCGCGAAACTTAGCACACATCATTCTAGGCTTAATTCAGTACGCTATGCCAAATTTCGTGCAAATCGAAAGATATTTAGGGACTTTGGCGCACAATTTACCTTAAATCGGACGAAAATATATATGGGAGTTATATCTAAATCTGAACCGATATTCGCGAAACTTAATACACATCGTTCTAGACTTAATTCAGTAGGCTGTGCCAAATTTCGTCCATATCGAATGATTTTTGGGGACTTTGGCGCACCATTTACCTTAAATCGGACGAAAATATATATGGGAGCTATAACTACGTCTGAACCGATACTCACGAAACTTTGCACATAACATTCTATACCTAATTTATTGCGCTATACCAAATTTCATGCAAATCGAAAAAATATTTAGGGAATTTTGCGCACCATTCACCTTAAATCGGACGAAAATATATATGGGAGCTATATCCAAATCTGAACCGTTATTCACGAAACTTAGCACACATCATTCCAGACTTAATTCAGTATGCTGTGCCAATGTGCGTGCAAATCGAATGATTTTTAGGGACTTTGGCGCACCATGTACCTTAAATCGGACGAAAATATATATGGGAGCTATATCTATATCTGAACCGATTTTTCCCAATTTCAATAGACTTCCTCCTTGGGCCAAATAAATGAACTGTGCCAAATTTCATCCAAATCGGTTGATAAATACCACCTGTACTTTCTTTACAATTTAACATCAACAGACGGAAGGACAGCCGTACGGACGGACATACATAAATCGACTCAGACAGTGATTCTATGCTTATTCTCAAAATGAACCATGGGCCTATCTCGTTTCCTTTTCCTGGTAAATGGGATTTTTTTTGGGCCAAAAAAATGAGCTGTACCAAATTTTATCCAATTCGTATCATAAATGCGACCTGTACTCTGTTTACAATTTAACTATGCATATTCTCAAAATGAACCATGGGCCTATCTCGTTTCCTTTTCCTGCTTTTCCCATTTTCAATAGGGTAAATGGGATTTGTTTGGGCCAAAGAAATGAGCTGTACCAAATTTCATTCAATTCGGATCATAAATGCGACCTGTACTCTGTTTACAATTTAACATGGACAGACGGACGGATATGCATAAATCGACTCAGAAAGTGATTCTATGCATATTCTCAAAAGGAACCATGTGTCTGTCTCGATTTCTTTTGCCTGTTACAAACCACAGTGTGGTGAAGGGTATAAGCCAACATACATTTTGTAGTCCATTCGCTTCCCCTCATACCTTTAATTTATTAATATAAATAGATATTTAAATTAATTACTTTTAAATGTATAATTTTAATTTATTTTTTTAATAAATTATTTATTTTTTATACAATTCTCCAAGCAACTACACACACATATATCAACATCGATTTAAATTAGCTTAAACATGTTTTCCCCTCCCTCTCTCTCTCTCTCTCTCTCTCTCATTTAAAGCCAATCTGATGACGCCTTTATGTCTAGAATATCGAAATCGCTTATGTTGCTGCTAATCAATGCAAACATTTACATTTGTTTAGTACTATTCTATGAATAGATTTTTTTTTTCATTAACAAAAATATAAAAACAAAAACAAAATCTAATAAAAAATGTTTATTTGCTAATTTAGAATGTAATGCTGGGTTCTCTAGAAGCGAACAACAATTTGTGCTGTGTTTTTTCACAGGCCATTTAAACAACAAACAAACAAAAAATTGAAAACAACAAATAAACAAAAACGCCGATGCATGAAATTGAGATAACAGCCAGCAACAGAAATAAATAAACAAATAAATGACAAACAATTTAATAGATATTAACTACAATGTTTTTTTTTGTTGGATTTTTGAATATTGTCAACATGAAAATGCAAATCCTCCCAAAAAAAGCTGACTTACCGCACTTGTTGACAACCAATGGTGGGGTTTGATTTTAAGAACTTGGTTAAAGAATTAAATTTTGCCACATTAACAATAACTCACCTGTAATGAAGAGAAGAGAGATAGAGAAAATAAATAAAAATAATAATAAATTATTGCAAAAAATAAAAAAAATAAATAAAAAATAATCAATGTTTATTTTTTGGGGAAAAAATAATTTTTTCGTTTAAATGGGGGTGTTAACAATCAAGTAAAGGTCACCTATTGGCCTGAAACTGAATAAAGTTTGTTAAGAGTATAAAATTTTGTTATCAAGATTTCTATTTTTTTCGTTTTTGTTTGTTAAGAGGAGTTTTAATTTAATTGTGGTTTACATGTCCGCACATTACTTGATGCCTGAGGCGATTGAGAGTTTTGGACAGCAAACATTGTTAATAATTATCTATATATGATATGGGCAAACTGTGGCACACATAACTCCATAAAATATATATTTTTTTAAAACCAACCAAGCCTTACGGGAACCCAGAACAAATATTCTTTAAAACAAACCCTTGATAAAGCCTTGAAAAAATATTCGTTAATAAATCCACGCCTCATCCGAGCCTTGAAAAAATATTCGTTCGAAAAATGTTCTTTAATAAATCGACGCCTCATCCGAGCCACGAAAAAATATTCTTTAATAAATTCACGCCTCATGCAAGCCTCAAAAAATGTTCTGTAATAAATCCATGCCTCAACCGAACCTCAAAAAATTATTCTTTAACAAAATCGACGCCTCATCCGAGCCACGAAAAAAATATTCTTTAATAAATCCACGTCTTATGGTTGCCCAGGAAAAATATTCTTTAACTAGCATATGCCCGCTACTTCGTTAGCGAATGTGGGATATATTTAAACATGTATTAAAATATTATTTTATTTTCATAGAAAACTGCACATGCCAGAAAAACTAAGCTATCCACACATTAATATCGACCATAAATTAAATTTGAGTACCATTTAGTACCAAATTTCATGATTCGAACTCTACAGGTTCACCCAAATTCAAATTGTACCAAATTTAGCAAACAATACGACCAAAGTTCCTGCATAACCCGATCCTACACCCTCACAACAATTCCAAATTCAAATTTCAGGACTCCTAGTCTATGGTTCACCCACAATTTAAATTGTACCAAATTTAGTATTCTATAGTACCAATTTCCAATACTTCCTACTAAACCCACATCCCCACAGTTATCCTAAATCCAAGTTTCACAATGCCAAATCTATCGGTTCATCCACAATTCAATTTGTGCCAAATTTAGTACACAGTAGTACGAATTTCCAAAATTTCCCCACAATAATCCTAAATCCAAGTTTCAGGATTCCAGCTCTATCGGTTCACCCACAATCCAAATTGTACCAAATTTAGTACCCAGTTGTACCAATTTCTAAAACTTCCTACATACCGCAATCCTACACCCCCACAGTGGTCCTAAATCCAAGTTTCAGGATTCCAACTCTATCTGTCCACCCACAACTCAAATTGTACCAAATTTAGTACACAGTAGTACGAACTTCCAAAACTTCCTACACACACCCAAACCTTCACCCCCACAGTGATCCTAAATCCAAATTTCAGGATTCCAACTCTATCGGTTCACCCACAATTCAAATTGTACCAAATTTAGTACACAGTAGTACTAATTTCCAAACCCTCCAACATACCCCAAATCCTACACCTCCACAGTGATCCTTAATCAAAATTTCAAGATTCCAACTCTATCGCTTCACCCACAATTTAAATTGTACCAAATTTAGTACACTTAGAACAAGTTTCTAAAACTTCCTACATACCCCAACCCTACACCCCCACAGTGATCCCAAATCCAAGTTTCAGGATTCCAACTCTATCGGTTCACTCACAATTCAAATTGTACCAAATTTAGTACACATTAGTACAAATTTCTAAAATTCCTATATATCTCAATCTTACACCTGAACAGTGATCCTGGCTCCATATTGTATCAAATTAGTACCAATTAGTACCCATAAGTATTACTTTCTTAAACTGAATCCTGACCCTAATCCTACAACCCTACAATGAACCTAACTCCAAACTTCATTGTTCTAGCTCTACCGGTTCTTTTAAATCCAAATTGTACCGATTATAGTACGATTTAGTACTTTTCGTACACATAAGTAAAAAATTTCCAAAACTACGTACATATCCCAATCCTACACCCCGACGGTAATGTTACTTTCATTTTTCAGGCATCCAGCTCGATTTGTACCTCCAAATCAATCGTACCCATGAGTACACGCTTTCAAAACCATCTCCTTAAATGGACCCTACTTCTCAACTTTAAATAACACTCCAAATTTCAATTTTTTAACGCTATCCGTTCTATGCTACAGAATTGTACCAAATTTAGTATATTTTCGTACTTTTCGGATAGTTATAGTTCGTATTTCCAAAAACCCTTTGCTACACCTATCCTACACTTCTAGTACGAAAGAAAACCCAGCCTTATCTGTCCCAGCCTTACCTTTGGACCAAGAGTGACCCTCACTCAAAATTTCAAGATTCCACCATCAGCCGTTTCGTCTGGGCGTTGATGAATCGTTAAATCCGTCAGTCAGTCAATCACTTTACTCTTTTATTAGTATAGATAAATCCACGCCTGCTCAGAGCCTCGAAAAAATATTCTTGAAGAAATCCACGCCTTATGGGATCCCAGGAAAAATTTTCTTTAATAAATCCACGCCTTATGGGATCCCAGGAAAAATGTTCTTAAATAAATCCACGCCTAACCAGAGGTGCCACATCTCTGCCTCTTTTTTTTTCTTGCCATCTATGACTCCTGTAAAGTGTTTGTACGCACATCTTAACACACTTCAAATTTTGTTGTCCGTTTGTACGCAACTTATAACGGGTACCGCCACAAATCTGCGGACAACCAAACCAAACAGCCATCCAACTTCCAATTATGATCAATACGCCCATTTATGTTTAACAATCTCGGATCGATGTAATACATCTAACCGCCAGAGAGAGAGAGGGATAACAAAAAAAAAAAACATGACACTCAACTCGAGTTATGATTAATGCACTTTTGATAATAATATTTTGTGGCAGCAACGGTGTTCCGAACAAGGGAGGCAGATACTCTATTACGAATCCAATTGGATTACAAATCCATAAAAGAAAAAACTTCGTTTAAGGGAACCCCACCCATTCTCGATTTTAATTTTTCAAGATTTTCAATGGGCTGGTAAATCAATACCAATGCTTGTTAAGGTTTGTAACTTTGCACATATATAATTGAAGATTTAAAAGAGAAGAAAAATAATAAAATTAACAAAATGGTGGACCTTTGAAAAAATATTTTTGGAAAATAGCCGATTTTTTACCAAAAACCAAGTTAAAAAATAAGGAAGATCTTCACCGATTGTCTTTATCCTAGTTCATACGATAGCTATACACTCCCAGAGAAACGTTGCAAAATTTGGAACCGATTGGATTATTAGATTTTTAAGTTATCGTGCCCGCCATTTGCAAAAAAATGTTTAGAGAAAAACGCGTTGAAAGTTTGAGAAGCCCTTCAGACGTCACTTGATGCTGACACAATAAATCGGATATATCTTCAAGAGATTTTCACTTGAAATTTTGTAGAGACATTCTTTAATCAGTGTAGATTCAAATTATATCAACAAAAATTTTGACCCCGAGAATGGGGGGGGGGTCCCCTTAAAACATTTTAGTAGCGGCGGAAACAAGATTCTAGCGAAAGCGCAACAAAGTAGCCGCAGCTTATTAACCACATTAAGTGAAACAAGTTGAAATGGTGGCATGTTTCTTTTTTTTTGTTAGACGTTATCGAAATTGTACATGTTAAAACATGATTAAAAATGAAATGAAACAGATGAAAAAAAAACGAAAACGTAATACCTCATATAACAACACTTTAATTAGAGGTTAGTGTTGTTGGCTTATATTAGAGGAAATTTAGGTTACTTTTTTCAATTTTGTTGGATTGTGAGTCATGATCCACAAAAAAAAGTTTTCAGAATAATAATTTTCAAATGAAAACATATTTAAAAACAACATAATACCGCATGGTTATTTGTAGAAACTTTAGAATAACTAACATTCATCCAGCTTCCTGCTTCAGAAGAACAAATTTTGTTAGACCGGAAAAGAATAGCTAAATTAGTTGGAAGTTGTTAGAGATCTTATTTAGAATAAATTGGAGACTTGAAAAAATACTCTTCAATAGATCCATGCCTTGTTAGAGACTTGAAAAAATATTGTTTTTTAAATCCACGTCTGACAGATACAGACGTCGAGCTGAGGATCTGGAAGGAACATTTTGAAAAACTTCTAGTATCAAATAGTAGCGGTGAAGAGGATGCCCCAGAACCAATAACAGATGACGGTATAGAGTGTATACCACCTAGCCACAATGAAGTCAGAATAGCAATCAATCGGCTGAAGAATAATAAAGCCCCAGGTGCCGATGGGTTACCAGCCGAACTATTTAAGACTGGTGGTCAGATGCTGGTAAGGAGCATGCACCAGCTGATTAGTACAATTTGGCTAAAAGAATGCATGCCCAATGATTGGAACCTCAGTATCCTGTATCCCGTGCACAAAAAAGGAGACAAGACGATATGTGCCAACTATAGAGGAATAAGTTTCCTTCCCATCATATATAAAGTGGTATCCAGCGTACTGTGTGAACGACTGAAGCCAATGGTCAATGACATAATTGGACCATACCAATGCGGCTTCAGACCTGACAAATCCACCATTGACCAGATTTTCACTCTAAGCCAAATCCTGAAAAAAACCCACGACAAACACATCGACACATTCCACCAATTCGTCGACTATAAAGCCGCATTCGACAGCCCTATCCGTTCAGAGGTGTATAAAGCAATGTCTGCGCTTGGCATTCCTGCAAAATTAATATGGCTATGCAGAATACCTTGTCTGAATCCTCATTCGGTACTAAAGAGCTCCGAGAGGTCCTTTCCAACTTTAACTTTCAAAAGATCAGCAGTTAAAGTCGGAAAGGACCTATCGGAGCCCTTTAATACCGAACGAGGATTCAGACAAGGTGACAGTTTGTCGTGTGACCTTTTAACATCCTGCTGGAAGAGGTCATACGAGAGGCAAAAGTGAACAGAAATTACATTTTGTATACCAAACAACACATGTTACTCGCCTACGCCGATGACATCGACATAATGAGTCGAACATTGAGAGCGGTGACAGCCTCCTTTGAACAAATTGAGAAAGAGTCTGCCAAAGTGGGTCTGGCAATAAACGGCGAGAAGACCAAGCTGATGGTATCAACGCGCAAGACGTCCAGTAGACTCGGACAAACTGTGTAACTTGAGAACTACAGCTTCGAGGTAGTCAATGATTTTATATACCTTGGAACCGCCATGAACAAAACGAATAACATCAGTTTTGAAATTCGTAGAAGGATAGTGATGGCCAACAGATGCTACTATGGTCTGAGCAAAGAACTCCAAGGCAAGGCCACCTCCCGTCAGACCAAACTCACACTCTACAAGACACTGAAACTACCCGTTTTGTTATATGGATCTGAAGCATGGGTACTTGCCCAAGAAAGACCAAGTGGAAGATAACATTGTCGAATATGATCTTTCAAATTGGAAAAACTGCGCAAAAGACCGACGCTTGAAAAAAGATTCTTTAATAAATCCACGCCTTGTGGAAGGCTTGAAAAAGTATTCTTTAATAAATCCACGCCTTGTGGAAGGCTTGAAAAAATATTCTTTAATAAATCCACGCCTTGTTGGAGGCTTGAAAAAATATTCTTTAATAAATCCACGCCTTGTTGGAGGCTTGAAAAAAATTCTTTAATAAATCCACGCCTTGTGGGAGGCTTGAAAAAATATTCTTTAATAAATCCACGCCTTGTGGGAGCTCAGGAAAAATATTCTTTAATAAATCCACGCCTTGTTGGAGGCTTGAAAAAATATTCTTTAATAAATCCACGCCTTGTGGGAGGCTTGAAAAAATATTCTTTAATAAATCCACGCCTTGTTGGAGGCTTGAAAAAATATTCTTTAATAAATCCACGCCTTGTTGGAGGCTTGAAAAAAATTCTTTAATAAATCCACGCCTTGTGGGAGGCTTGAAAAAATATTCTTTAATAAATCCACGCCTTGTGGGAGGCTTAAAAAAATAATCTTTAATAAATCCACGCCTTGTGGGAGGCTTGAAAAAATATTCTTTAATAAATCCACGCCTTGTGGGAGGCGTGAAAAAATATTCTTTAATAAATCCACGCCTTGTTGGAGGCTTGAAAAAATATTCTTTAATAAATCCACGCCTTGTGGAGGCTTGATTCGCCTTGTGGGAGCTCAGGAAAAATATTCTTTAATAAATCCACGCCTTGTGGGAGGCTTGAAAAAATATTATTTAATAAATCCACGCCTTGTGGGAGGCTTGAAAAAGTATTCTTTAATAAATCCACGCCTTGTGGGAGGCTTGAAAAAGTATTCTTTAATAAATCCACGCCTTGTTGGAGGCTTGAAAAAATATTCTTTAATAAATCCACGCCTTGTGGGAGGCTTGAAAAAATATTCTTTAATAAATCCACGCCTTGTGGGAGGCTTGAAAAAATATTCTTTAATAAATCCACGCCTTGTGGGAGGCTTGAAAAAATATTCTTTAATAAATCCACGCCTTGTGGGAGGCTTGAAAAAATATTCTTTAATAAATCCACGCCTTGTGGGAGGCTTGAAAAAATATTCTTTAATAAATCCACGCCTTGTGGGAGGCTTGAAAAAATATTCTTTAATAAATCCACGCCTTGTGGGAGGCTTGAAAAAATATTCTTTAATAAATCCACGCCTTGTGGGAGGCTTGAAAAAATATTCTTTAATAAATCCACGCCTTGTGGGAGGCTTGAAAAAATATTCTTTAATAAATCCACGCCTTGTGGGAGGCTTGAAAAAATATTCTTTAATAAATCCACGCCTTGTGGGAGGCTTGAAAAAATATTCTTTAATAAATCCACGCCTTGTGGGAGGCTTGAAAAAATATTCTTTAATAAATCCACGCCTTGTGGGAGGCTTGAAAAAATATTCTTTAATAAATCCACGCCTTGTGGGAGGCTTGAAAAAATATTCTTTAATAAATCCACGCCTTGTGGGAGGCTTGAAAAAATATTCTTTAATAAATCCACGCCTTGTGGGAGGCTTGAAAAAATATTCTTTAATAAATCCACGCCTTGTGGGAGGCTTGAAAAAATATTCTTTAATAAATCCACGCCTTGTGGGAGGCTTGAAAAAATATTCTTTAATAAATCCACGCCTTGTGGGAGGCTTGAAAAAATATTCTTTAATAAATCCACGCCTTGTGGGAGGCTTGAAAAAATATTCTTTAATAAATCCACGCCTTGTGGGAGGCTTGAAAAAATATTCTTTAATAAATCCACGCCTTGTGGGAGGCTTGAAAAAATATTCTTTAATAAATCCACGCCTTGTGGGAGGCTTGAAAAAATATTCTTTAATAAATCCACGCCTTGTGGGAGGCTTGAAAAAATATTCTTTAATAAATCCACGCCTTGTGGGAGGCTTGAAAAAATATTCTTTAATAAATCCACGCCTTGTGGGAGGCTTGAAAAAATATTCTTTAATAAATCCACGCCTTGTGGGAGGCTTGAAAAAATATTCTTTAATAAATCCACGCCTTGTGGGAGGCTTGAAAAAATATTCTTTAATAAATCCACGCCTTGTGGGAGGCTTGAAAAAATATTCTTTAATAAATCCACGCCTTGTGGGAGGCTTGAAAAAATATTCTTTAATAAATCCACGCCTTGTGGGAGGCTTGAAAAAATATTCTTTAATAAATCCACGCCTTGTGGGAGGCTTGAAAAAATATTCTTTAATAAATCCACGCCTTGTGGGAGGCTTGAAAAATTATTCTTTAATAAATCCACGCCTTGTGGGAGGCTTGAAAAAATATTCTTTAATAAATCCACGCCTTGTGGGAGGCTTGAAAAAATATTCTTTAATAAATCCACGCCTTGTGGGAGGCTTGAAAAAATATTCTTTAATAAATCCACGCCTTGTGGGAGGCTTGAAAAAATATTCTTTAATAAATCCACGCCTTGTGGGAGGCTTGAAAAAATATTCTTTAATAAATCCACGCCTTGTGGGAGGCTTGAAAAAATATTCTTTAATAAATCCACGCCTTGTGGGAGGCTTGAAAAAATATTCTTTAATAAATCCACGCCTTGTGGGAGGCTTGAAAAAATATTCTTTAATAAATCCACGCCTTGTGGGAGGCTTGAAAAAATATTCTTTAATAAATCCACGCCTTGTGGGAGGCTTGAAAAAATATTCTTTAATAAATCCACGCCTTGTGGGAGGCTTGAAAAAATATTCTTTAATAAATCCACGCCTTGTGGGAGGCTTGAAAAAATATTCTTTAATAAATCCACGCCTTGTGGGAGGCTTGAAAAAATATTCTTTAATAAATCCACGCCTTGTGGGAGGCTTGAAAAAATATTCTTTAATAAATCCACGCCTTGTGGGAGGCTTGAAAAAATATTCTTTAATAAATCCACGCCTTGTGGGAGGCTTGAAAAAATATTCTTTAATAAATCCACGCCTTGTGGGAGGCTTGAAAAAATATTCTTTAATAAATCCACGCCTTGTGGGAGGCTTGAAAAAATATTCTTTAATAAATCCACGCCTTGTGGGAGGCTTGAAAAAATATTCTTTAATAAATCCACGCCTTGTGGGAGGCTTGAAAAAATATTCTTTAATAAATCCACGCCTTGTGGGAGGCTTGAAAAAATATTCTTTAATAAATCCACGCCTTGTGGGAGGCTTGAAAAAATATTCTTTAATAAATCCACGCCTTGTGGGAGGCTTGAAAAAATATTCTTTAATAAATCCACGCCTTGTGGGAGGCTTGAAAAAATATTCTTTAATAAATCCACGCCTTGTGGGAGGCTTGAAAAAAATATTCTTTAATAAATCCACGCCTTGTGGGAGGCTTGAAAAAATATTCTTTAATAAATCCACGCCTTGTGGGAGGCTTGAAAAAATATTCTTTAATAAATCCACGCCTTGTGGGAGGCTTGAAAAAATATTCTTTAATAAATCCACGCCTTGTGGGAGGCTTGAAAAAATATTCTTTAATAAATCCACGCCTTGTGGGAGGCTTGAAAAAATATTCTTTAATAAATCCACGCCTTGTGGGAGGCTTGAAAAAATATTCTTTAATAAATCCACGCCTTGTGGGAGGCTTGAAAAAATATTCTTTAATAAATCCACGCCTTGTGGGAGGCTTGAAAAAATATTCTTTAATAAATCCACGCCTTGTTGGAGGCTTGAAAAAATATTCTTTAATAAATCCACGCCTTGTGGGAGGCTTGAAAAAATATTCTTTAATAAATCCACGCCTTGTTGGAGGCTTGAAAAAATATTCTTTAATAAATCCACGCCTTGTTGGAGGCTTGAAAAAATATTCTTTAATAAATCCACGCCTTGTGGGAGGCTTGAAAAAATATTCTTTAATAAATCCACGCCTTGTTGGAGGCTTGAAAAAATATTCTTTAATAAATCCACGCCTTGTGGGAGGCTTGAAAAAATATTCTTTAATAAATCCACGCCTTGTTGGAGGCTTGAAAAAATATTCTTTAATAAATCCACGCCTTGTTGGAGGCTTGAAAAAATATTCTTTAATAAATCCACGCCTTGTGGGAGCTCAGGAAAAATATTCTTTAATAAATCCACGCCTTGTGGGAGGCTTGAAAAAATATTCTTTAATAAATCCACGCCTTGTGGGAGGCTTGAAAAAATATTCTTTAATAAATCCACGCCTTGTGGGAGGCTTGAAAAAATATTCTTTAATAAATCCACGCCTTGTGGGAGGCTTGAAAAAATATTCTTTAATAAATCCACGCCTTGTGGGAGGCTTAAAAAAATAATCTTTAATAAATCCACGCCTTGTGGGAGGCTTGAAAAAATATTCTTTAATAAATCCACGCCTTGTGGGAGGCATGAAAAAATATTCTTTAATAAATCCACGCCTTGTGGGAGGCTTGAAAAAATATTCTTTAATAAATCCACGCCTTGTGGGAGGCTTGAAAAAATATTCTTTAATAAATCCACGCCTTGTGGGAGGCTTGAAAAAATATTCTTTAATAAATCCACGCCTATTGTAGACCTTGAAAAAATATTCTTCAAAAATACACGCCATGTAAAGAGCCTTAAAAAATATTCTTCAAAAATACACGCCATGTAAAGAGCCTTAAAAAATATTCTTCAAAAAATCCAGGCCTAATTACAGGCTTGAAAAAATATTCTTCAAAAAAGCCACGCCTTGTGGGAGCCTTAAAAAAATATTCTTAAAAAATCGACGTCTTATGGGAGCCTTGAAAAAAATATTCTTTAAAAAATCATCGCCTTGTTGGAGGCTTAAAAAAATATTTTTTAAATCCACGATTTGTTGGAGCCTTGAAAAAATAGGAATATTCTTTAAAAAGTCCCCATGTTATAATGGACTTGAAAACATATTCTCAAAATTATTTAGCATCAAAAATTTGAACCCCATTCCATATCAACAAAAATTATGTGGTGTTAAAACATATTTTTCAAGATTAACTTATTGCTCGACATGGCCATAATGTAAAGTGTGTGGCTCATAAAGAAGTCTAGATGTTTTATTAGCTAACGGTTAATCCATGGCGAAAATGATTGGACGGTAGATGGTATGTAAAATTTGTTAGCTGTTGTTTTTTGGCTGCGGGGCAATAGAACAATGGCTTGTCGTTTTTTGGAAGGCAAAAAAAGGGCCAACATGTTCTTTGAGCAGCAGCAACATAGTATTGGCTAACATTCGAGCTATTGTTTTGCAATACTGGTGTGAATATAAATTTGAAAATTTATCTGTTAATTTTTTTTCGGTATTCTAAGGCGGATGATGGTGTTCTTAATCCAAGAGCATAAATTTCAAGAACAACTATTGTTGTGCAATTTGTTTTTTTTTTTAGAATTCATACAGTAGCTGATTTATAAAACCTTAAGTTTGTGGTTGGGCGGATTATCTATTTGAATGCATAGTTTTTTTTTTATTTTTTTGGCAAATCACAATTCTATGATATTTTCCAGCTGATTGATTTCGTGGTATGTGCGGGCTGGATTTTGTTTTACGAATTTTAATGAAGTGTCGATTGAGAACGTCGTCATAACGTTATTGTGATTTCCTGTAATTAATTGGGAAAAATGTTCTGCAGCCAACACACAATTGAAAATTATCAATTTTTATTTTCAAAATATACATTTCTGTTTTATATTTGCCCTGAAGATCGTAGAAAAATACCTTTCACTTTTTTATATTAAATTTTCATTAATTCAACATTGTTTTTAATTACAGATCACCGCAAGGAAATTCTATTTAAATTAGACACACTTGCAAAATGACTGCCCTCGAAAGCCTTTAAACTATTATTTGTCATATGTTATGCGACAATAATGATTACATACTCGTATGTAATATGACAACATTGAAGTTTGTTTCTAAAGTCTTTTGTTTGCCATAATTACTACTTATTGAATTATTGTTTCTAAGGGGCAAATCGTTTAGTTTAATAAGCCCATCTTGAGTATTTTATAGCCCTAAAATATATGTATTGAGTTAGTAGATCACTATATAATTTTTATCCATATGTAATAATTAGTTATTATATTTTATTTTCATATTTCTAACCACCAGTCATTTAAATAATCCATTAAATAAAATCACTTGAATAAAAATGTCTCATTGATTGTGGATTTATTAAAAAATATTTTTTCAAGGTTCCCATAAGGCGTGGATTTATTAAAGAATATTTTTTCAAGGTTCCCATAAGGCGTGGATTTATTAAAGAATATTTTTTCAAGCCTCCCACGAGGCGTGGATTTATTAAAGAATATTTTTTCAAGCCTCCCACGAGGCGTGGATTTATTAAAGAATATTTTTTCAAGCCTCCCACGAGGCGTGGATTTATTAAAGAATATTTTTTAAGGGTCTTGTATGGGAGTAGATTTGTTTTTTTTTTCTAATATAATCTAATAATATATTCCATGTCATATTCTTCGCCAGTATATGCGTGTGCATTAAATATGCAACAATAGACCTTGAAAATAAAATTGATTTCAGCAAAACTACTACCACTAAAGTGGTGGAAGAAAAAAAAAGAAGCCAGAAGACGAAGAAAAAAAATACCAAAGATCACTTGTTAATGTTTGACACCACAACCCAACAAATTGCGTACACTTGGCGGTGGTTTCTTGTCAATTTGGTTGTTGTTGTTGCTGTTGTTGGCACTCTGACTCCACGAGACTCATTCAAGATTCGTGGAAGACGGTTGTGCGTATGATTCAATGCCATCAGCCAGCAACAGCATCGATGAAATAGAAATAATTGTTTGGTGGCATGCCTCTGGCAGGCTATAATTAAATTGAGTGCTTGGCAGCCAGCCAGCCATCCATCCAGCCGGTCTGCTATGTCACAGCGTTCAAAACCCAATTAAATCAATAACATCAATAAAGTTTCGCTTAGAGCAGCAAACATGCGTAAGCATAGATCCGCAAAAATATTTAATTTTTTTTGGAACAAATATAATTAAATAAAAAAAAAAATGTTGTAAAATATTCGATGACTAACCAACATCCGCTTGTAAAAAGGGGGTCATTTCTAAATTAAAAGCCGCGAACTTTAAATGAAGAAAATAAACAATTTGAAATTCGATTCATCAATCAGAAAGGTGTTGCATAGGAATCCCGCTTAAACTTTGCAAGAAACTTCATTAATTCCATCAACATCTTCTTGGCTGTTTTCGAAGTTCTTCTTCTATCTTTGCTGTTGCGCTTACAACAAATCATTTGAAATCTATTTTAGATTTTGAGATTTGCATACAAGCTCTGCCGTAACGTCATTTCATGCTTTGCCAAAGTTGTTATAGGCGTATCTTTGGCCATAAATCTTCTACGGGATTCGATTTAAAGATTTTTTGCAGATTTTGTTCTCTGCAAAGTTTTCAATCATTCAAATTAATTGCAGGGTAATAAAACGGTTATCGCTTTTTTTGGTTAATTCTCTTTGGATGGTTGAATTTATTTTATGCTTGTTCGGCGAAGCTTAGACTGAAAAAAAATGTTTTTTTTCAAGCCGTGAATTTATTAAAGAATACCCTTCAAGTCTCCCACAAGGTGTGGATTTATGAAAAAATTTTTTTAATCCTCTGATGAGGAGTGAATTTTTTGAATAGTAATTTTTAAGGTGCATATGAGGCATGAATTAAAAAAAAAACAGTAAGGAAAGTAATACCCTTCCCCACTTTGGTATATTTAACAGATTAATCCTAACAGACGTCGCATTTTTGAAGGACCATTAACATGAAATTGCATCCATAAACATGTCATTCTGCAATTCATTACGCTGTGCCAAATTTCGCACAAATCGAAAGATATATAGGGACTTTGGTGCACCATTTACATTAAATCGGATGAAAATATATATGGGAGCTTTATATAAATCTGAACCGATTTTCACGAAACTTAGCACACATCACTCAAAGCTTAGTTTAGTAGGCTGTGCCAAATTTCGTGCACATCGAAAGATATATAGGGACTTTGGTGGACCATTTACATTAAATCGGACGAAAATATATATGGGAGCTATAGCTAAATTTGAACCGATATTTACGAAACTAAGCACACATCATTCTAGACTCAATTCAGTATGCTGTGCCAAATTCCGTGCACATCGAAAGATATATAGGGGCTCTTACATTAAATTGGACAATACTATATATGGGAGCTATATATAAATCTGAACCGATGTTCACGAAACTTAGCACACATCATTCTAGACTTATTTCAATACGCTATGGCAAATTTCATATAAATCGGAAGATATATGGGGACTTTGGTACACCATTTACCTTAAATCGGAGGCAAATATATATGAGACCTATATCTAAATCTAGACCGATTTTAGCAAACTTAACACACATCATTCTAAATCTATTTCAGTACGCAATGCCAAATTTCGTGCAAATCGGAAGATATATAGGGACTTTGGTGCACCATTAACCTTAAATAGGACGAAAATATATATGGCAGCTATATCTCAATCTGAACCAAACATCATTCTGGGCTTAATTCATTACGCTATGCCAAATTTCATGCAAATCGCAAGATATATAGGGACTTTGGTACACCATTTACCTTAAATCGGACGAAAATATATATGGGAGCTATATCTAAATATGACCCGATTTTCACGAAACTTAGCACACACCATGCTGGGCTTAATTCAGTACACTGTGCCAAATGTCGTGCAAATCGAAAGATATATAGGGACTTTGGTGCACCATTAACCTTAAATCGGACGAAAATATATATCGGAGCTATATCTAAATCTGAACCGATATTTAAGAAACTTAGCACACATCATTCTAGACACAATTCAGTATGCTGAGCCAAATTTCGTGCTAATCGAAAAACATATAGGGACTTTGGTGCACCATTTACCTTAAATCGAACGAAAATATATATGGGAGCTATATCTAAATCTGAACCGATTTTCATCGGATCATCAAAATCGGATCATAAACGCGATCTGTACTTTGTTTAAAATTAACGGATAAATAAGAGGCGCGGATTTATAAAAAAAATATTCTTCAAGGGCCATAAGAGGCGTGGATTTATAAAAAAAAATATTTTTCAGGGGCCATAAGAGGCGTGGATTTATAAAAAATATATTTCATAGGCCATGGATGGAGGCGTGGATTTATAAAAAAATATTTTTCAGAGGCCATGGGTGGAGGCGTGGATTTATAAAAAAATATTTTTCAGAGGCCATGGATGGAGGCGTGGATTCATAAAAAAAATATTTTTCAGAGGCCATGGATTTATAAAAAAATATTTTTCAGAGGCCATGGATTTATAAAAAAATATTTTTCAGAGGCCATGGATGGAGGCGTGGATTTATAAAAAAATATTTTTCAGAGGCCATGGATTTATAAAAAAATATTTGTCAGAGGCCATGGATTTATAAAAAAAATATTTTTCAGAGGCCATGGATGGAGGCGTGGATTTATAAAAAAATATTTTTCAGAGGCCATGGATGGAGGCGTGGATTTATAAAAAAATATAGAGGCCATGGATGGAGGCGTGGATTTATAAAAAAATATTTTTCAGAGGCCATGGATGGAGGCGTGGATTTATAAGAAAATATTTTTTAGAGGCCATGGATGGAGGCGTGGATTTATAAGAAAATATTTTTCAGAGGCCATGGATGGAGGCGTGGATTTATAAGAAATATTTTTCAAGGGTCATATGAGAAATGGAACATAATGAATCCCACTAAGGATACATCCGCATTGTCTGCACCTGTGTAATACATCGAAATATTTCCTTAATTAAAATTTTTCGTTGGAAATTATTATGAGCACATAAATAATCACTTATGGGCATTTCCATATAAATGAAAACAACTTTCGAAGCCTGCAAGAAATAATGTCCCTTTCTAAAAAGAAAACATATATTTTTTGTTGTTGTATTTCATAATCACTTTATAATGAGTACCAAAAAAAAAACCGAGAGTTCCTCCAGTCAATCACAAAAATTACTGCTAAGGCAATCATTGTGTTCCGTCATCAAATGACATACTGAACCACCATTGACCACCATCACTGCTGCCACAAATGGATGGAAAAGTAAAAGTTGTCCACCGCCACTGTTACGCAGCAATTGGCAACAAATTATCCCCTTTGGAGAAATACGAAAAAATTCTTCATATATATTTTTTAAATCACATATTATTAAATATATGAGCAAACGGAGAAAAGCTAATATTAAATTCATTCCATCCAAATGACATGATTCGGTTCGAAGAATATAAAAATCACACACAATAATCATAAAAATTGTAGGGCAAAAAATAAATTCCTCTAGGCCATATGTAACAAATATGCAAAAATCGAACACCACCAGCAGAAAATTGTTGTTTATGATTTCCTTTTTTCGAAAATCCATAATCAGTTACTTGAGTCGGACTTAATTGCCAAAATAGTTACGATAAATTGTTATGTCCGCTAATTACTGTGATTTTCGGCGGGCTGTTCTGTTGCCTTTCATTTGTGGCCATAGCCATAAATTTGTGAAGTTCGATTTTTGTTTTTCATTTAAATTCTAAATTGGATTTCTAGAAAAGCGCCAAAAAGTAACGCCCAATTGTTGTTGTAATTGCCAAATAGAGGTGGTGCGTAAATAAATCTTTAACATTTTGTTACATATATGTTTATTTAAATTAAGTTTCAAAAGTGAATGTTGTTTTTTTGGGTAATTTTTAAAGAGATAAACACTTAAAAAGTAAAACAAAATTTAATGAATTTCCAAAAAAAATATTTAAAAAAAATGCCACGACTTGTGTTAGTCTTGAAAAAACATTAAAAAGCAGTAAGGAAAGTAGTAAAGTCGGGTAGGGTCGACTATATGATACCCATAACCACTTTGGGTATATTCAACATACGTCGCATTTTTGAAGGATCAATAAAATGAATTTGGGCCCATAAACATATATTTCTACAACCTATTCAACATTTTTGGTGCACCGTTTACTTAAAATCGGACGAAAATATTCATAAAAGCTATATCGAAATCTAAGCCGATTTCATCGAAATTTGTCGCATAATATCGGCCACATTTTTGTGTTCTTGGTGCATCATTTACTTAAAATCGGGAGAAAATCTGTATGGTAGCTCTATCCAAATTTGAACCGATTTCAATAAAACTTTCCACATGCTAGGTTATATAAATTATATAACGTTGGGTCTTTGGTGCACTTTTTACTTACAATCTGACGAAACTATATCTAAATCTAAACCGATTTCAACAAAACTTGCCACACATTATCTCATAATAATTTCAATAAGTTGTGCAAAATTTTGTGCCAATCGGACCCAACTAGGGAGTCCGGTGCAGCATTTATATCTAACTTCTAGGCTATACTAAGTTCAGTACGAAAGATATATGTGGACTTTGGTGCACCATTTACATTAAATCGGACTCAAATGTATATGGAAGCCATATCTAAATTTGGACCGGATTTCAGGAAACTTAACACACATCATTCTAGACCCAAATCGTTATGCTGTGTAATATTTCGTGCAAATCGAAAGGCATATAGGGACTTTGGTGCACCGATTACATAAAATCGGGCGAAAATATATATATATATATATATATGAGCTATATTTAAATCTGAACCGATTTTCACGAAACTTAACATATATCATTTTAGACCTAATTCATTACGCCATGCCAAATTTCGTGCAAATCGCAAGATATATAGGGACTTTAGTGCATCATTTACCTTAAATCGGACGAAAATATATATGGGAACTATATCCAAATCTGAACCGATTTTCACGAAACTTAACACACATCATTGTAGACCTAATTCATGAAGCTGTGCCAAATTTCGTGCAAATCGAAGGATATATCGGGACTTTGGTGCACCATTTACATTAAATCGGACGAAAATATATACGGGAGCTATATCCAAATCTGAGCCGATTTTCACGAAACTTTGCACACATCATTCTAGACCTAATTAATTACTCTGTACCAAATTTCGTGCAAATCGAAAGATATATAGGGACCGTTTACATTAAATCGGACGAAAATATATATGGGAGCTATATCTAAATCTGAACGGATTTTTCCCAATTTCAATAGGGTTCGTCCTTGGGCCAAACCAATGAGCTGTGCCAAATTTCATCCAATTCGGATTATAAATGCGACCTGTACTTTGTTTACAATTTAACATCGACAGACAGACGGACGGACGGACATGCATAAATCGACTCAGAAAGTGATTCTATGCATATTCTCAAAAGGAACCCTGTGTCTATCTCGTTTCCTTTTGCCTGTTACAAACATATGCACAAAGACATAATACCCTGTACCACAGTGTGGTGAAGGGTATAATTAAAAATTTAAAAAAAAAATCAAGAAAAGTCCTTCACGTTTTAAGAGAAGTTAAAAAATATTTATTAAAAAATCCAAGCCTCGGCAGAAGCTTGAACACTTTTATTCCTCATCAGAAGCTTGAATTTTATTTTAAGTCCTTGGGAGTCTTGAAAAGATATTCATTAATAAATCCACGCCTTGTGGGAGGCCTTGGAGGTCGGGTAAATCCTTTAGAAATCCCCCTTAGCAAAACCCATTAGCCAAATACCATTAGCAAAATATTGAGTGTTTTTTTCTAATAGTGGTTATCTCTGAAAGAAGATCTTGTCCATCTCTACACCAAAAACAAAAACGCTGTAATGTCACAACTAAGTATTTATTTGTTAAGTAGTTTGATATCTGCTGGCAATAATGCCGTTTGGCTGGCTTAACAACAATTTGTACATAAAATTATGAAGATGATGTTGTTTCTATTAACCACCACAACAATTAATAAATACAACAACAAAAGCAACAACTAAAGAATCAATACATGAAGTATTTCCACGTTGAAAATGTCAGATTGGATTTGAAAACGATTAAAATGCGAATTGCTGGTGATATTCTCTGTTCTTTTTTTTGCTCCTGTGTAACTGGTTTTCATTTTTTTAGTTATAATCTCGATGATGATGATGCTGTGGATGCTGCCCGGCTGTTATTCGAAATTTTAGAAAATAAACATTTAAAGAATTATGGCATCGATTAGGCAAATGATTATTGCAGAGACATCATATATCAGACAACGGGCACACACATGTGTGCGTAATTAGTTGCGGCTATCAGATGGAGGATTTAATTTCGTTTTGGTTAGTTACGTTAATTTTTAATGGTTAAATTATTCAAATAATAAAAAATAAGTAGAAGAAATTACATAGAAACAACATTGTATTAAATAAAAAACCCATAATGAAGAGTCATGTTCAATGAACGAAAGACTTAGAACACAAACTCTTTTTTATTACGAAAAGTACTAAAACGTACTAAATGTGATACCATTTGTATTTGGCGAATCGGTAGAGCTAGAACTCTGAAATTTGGATTTGTGGTCGCTGATGGAGTGTGGGATAGGTGTAGCAAAGGATTTTTGGAAATTCGAACTATAACTATCCGAAAAGTACTAAAATGTACTTAATTTGGTACAAATTCGTAGCATGTGAATGGATAGAGCTAAAAATTTGAAATGTGTAATGGGAATTAGGGTTGAGATGTAGAGCCCATTCAGGGAGATGATTTTGAAAGCGTGTGCTCATGTGTTCGAAAAGTACATATATGGTACTATATTTTGTACAAATTTAATCTATACTAATTAAAGAGTAAAGTGATTGATTGACTGACTGATTTAACGATTCATCAACGCCCAGACGAAGTGTCACTCTTGGTCCAAAGGTGACAGATAAGGCTGGGTTTTTTGGAAATTCTTATTAGAACGGTACGAAAAGTACTAAAATATGCTAAATGTGAAACCATTTGTATTTGCCAAATCGGTGGAGCTAGAACTCTGAAATTTAGGTTGGTGGTTGTTGATGGAGTGAAGGATAGATGTACCAAAGGGTTTTTGGAAATTCGAACTATAACTATCCGAAAAGTACTAAAAAGTACTTAATTTGGTACTATTCTGTAGCATGTGAACGGATAGCGCAAAAAACTTGAAATTTGGGGTGTGAATTATGGTTTAGAAGTAGGGTCCATTTAAGGATATGGTTTTGAAAGCGTGTGCTCATGTGTACGAAAAGTACTATATGGTACTATATTTAGTGCAATTTTTTTTTTTGGAGGTACAAATCGAGCTGGAATCCTGAAATTGGAAATTAACATTACCGTCGGGGTGCAGGAATGGGATATGTACGTAGTTTTGAAATTTTTTACTAATGTGTACGAAAAGTACTAAATCTATAATAGGTACAGTTGGATTTGGGTGAACCGATAGAGCTGGAACAATGTAATTTGATGTTAAGATCACTGTAGGGGTGTAGGATTGGGGTCAGGATTCAGTTTAAGGTTTATGGGTACTAAATGGTACTAAATTTGGTACAATTTGAATTTTTGGTGAACCAATAGAGCTAGCATCAGAATATTTAGAGTCAGGATCACTATTGAGGTGTAAGATTGAGATATGTAGGAAGTTTTAGAAATTAGTACTAATGTGTACTAAATTTGGTACAATTTGAATTGTGAGTGAACCGATAGAGTTGGAATCCTAAAACTTTGATTTATGATTACTGTGGGGGTGTAGGGTTGGAGTATGTAGGAAGTTTTACAATTTTGTACTAAGTGTACTAAATTTGGTACAATTTTAATTGTGGGTGAAGCGATAGAGTTGGAATCCTGAAATTTTGATTTAGGATCACTGTGGAGGTGTATAAAGGTTTGGAAATTGGTACTACTATGTACTAAATTTAGTACGATTTGATTTGTGAGTAAAACTATATAGTTGGAATCCTGAAATTTTGATTTAGAATCACTGTGGAGGTGTAGAATTGGGGTATGTAGGAAGTTTTGGAAATTCGTACTATTGTGTTCTAAATTTGGTACAATTTGAATTGTGTGTGAATCGATAGAGTTGGAATCCTGAATCTTGGATTTAGGATCACCATGGTGGTGTAGGTTTGTGGTTAGAAGGAGGTCTTAGAAATTTGTACTACTGTGTACTAAATTTGGTGCAATTTAAATTGTGGTTGAACCGATAGAGTTGGAATCCTGAAACATGGATTTAGCATCACTGTGGGGGTGTAGGATCGGGGTATGTAGGAAATTTTGGAAATTTGTACTATTGTGTACTAAATTTGGTACAATTTGAATTGTGTGTGAATCGATAGAGTTGGAATCCTGAATCTTGGATTTAAATCACTGTGGGGAAATGTCTACTAATGTGTACTAAATGACACTAAATTTGGTACATTTTGGATTGAAAAGTTAACCGATAGAGCTGAAATCTTGAAATTGAGTAATAAGATTGTGATTGGACTTTATGATGTAGGTAGTAATGGAAATTTGTACTTATGTGTATAAAATGGCACTAAATTCGTAACAAATTGGATTTAGGTGAATTGATAGAATCCTGCATTTTTTTGAATTAAGATTGGGGTATGTAGGAAGTGTTGGAAATTCGTATTTATTGTTGTTATTGTAGATAGTTATGGCAATTTATATTAATGTTTACTAAATGGTACTTAATTTGGATTTGGGTGAAGCTATATATTTGAAATTTGGAAATTTTACAAGAGTACAAAGGGTAAAAAATGACACCAAATTTTGCATAGAGCTAGAATTCTTTGGCGGCCAGAATTTGTGTGTAGGGTTGAGTACTATAAGAGAACATTGGTACTAAACGGTTCTAAAAGTGTTTATATTGTATTGGGGTTTAAATACTTCCCACATTCGCTAACGAAGTAGCGGGTATATGCTAGTTAAGGAATATTATTTCAAGCCTCCCACAAGGCGTGGATTTATTAATGAATATTTTTCCTACATTTTCAAATGTTAGAAGTTATCCATTTGCTGATAAAAATCTTCAACATCCACCAATTTGAGGGGTGTTAAAATTTCGTAAAGGCATTAAATCACTTAAATATAATTTTATGGATATTTTCACAATGCAAGGCATAAAGTAGTTACTCATTTATGGAAATTCGTTAGCTCAGCGAAGTATCGAGGCAGCTAACCTTATACCATTATAGGGTTGGAAAATTTTGAAATTATGTTGCTTATTTTCTGGTCAGTTTGGTACTTAGAGAAACAATTTTTCTATTTCGTTTCTTTGCAGGTACATATTATTTTTCAATTTGAGTTGCATAAATCCACCTCCTGCTATTTTGCATAATTTGCCACTTTCATAAGTGGTTGGAATGGAAAAAATCTCATTATGGGTGTAAGTGGTGGTTGTTTGTATTTTATTTCCCCCTCCTCTAATTGATGTAGCATTTTCACGTTTTTTTTTTTTTGCAAATTATTCCCTTTAACAAATTAGTGAAAGATGACCATTATGTGGGAGGACTTGGATGAGTTTCGAAAATTATAAATGAGGGGGTTCGGAATTGAAATTCGTGAGAAGAGTTTAGTTGGGGTTGTGGGCCTTCTTTAAATCGTGGTTGAATTGAAATAAGTTATGAGAAATGAGGAAAGGGGAGGCTAGGCAGATAATTCAAAAAATTATCATGGACAATTATTTTAGGATTTTTTTTTTAATTTGAATACCTCTTGTATCAAACAAAATTATACATTACAAACAAACATTTATTACAATGTTATTATTGGTATTTGTTTTAATTTTTTCCTTTGTTTTTTGTTTTTTTTTTTTTTTTGTATAATTTTTCACATTTTCCATCACAGTCTATTTGTTGTTAAATGGATTCAAATGGAAAAACAACCTTGATTTTTCACACTTGGTGGTTGTTGATGTTGCCGTTGGATGTTCGCATGGCCCGCAAACTACATTTGTCTTTTAATTGTAAGACAATCAACAATGACAGAAAGACGAATAAACTGACAGACAGACACACGGATGGATAGATGAATGAATGAATGGTTGGATAGTTCACTGATCTTCTTTACCAATGTTAACTAAGTCAAGTAACAATGCCAACCAACAATGACAACAACAGCAATAACACCAATATAACAGTTAACCGTCACTTTTTATTGTTGTTGCTGTGCATGTTGCACAGCAGATGACAGATGCGCTACTTTGACATAGGTCTAAACAGCATGGCTTTTCAAGTAGATCTCCATGTTATAAAAAAAACCGACTTTGATTAAAGTTAAATTACAAGAAAAAAATAAAAGCTTAGTTTTATTGAATAGTAGAGGTGGCATAGAGGTAACATTTATGACATCATTTTAGTGATGTGGGATTTGATGCCAGAGGTGATTGTCTGAAATTATTTTAAATGTAGAAAATTTATCTCACCTTTCAAGTTTGAATTTTATGAAAATATTTTTTTAACATACCTGAAAAGAAAAAAATAAAAATTGTTTTAATAAATATAGGAGTAATTGAGAACTATTTACTATGACCTTCAAAGGTGATTAATCTTAAAAGGAATTTCACCATTTACTTTAAATCGGACGAAAATATATATGAGAGCTATATCTAAATTTTCCCCAAACTTAACACACATCATTCTAGACTCAATTCAGTACGCTATGCCCAATTTCGTGCAAATCGAAGGGACGTTGGTAAACCGTTTACATAAAATCGGACGAAAATATATATGGGAGCTATATCTAAATTTGAATCGATTTTCACCAAATTCAATAGGGTTCTTCCTGGGGCCAAATAAATGAGCTGCACCAAATTTCATCACAATCGGATTTTAAATGCGGCCTGTAGTTTATTGGAGACTTAGCACCACCCGAAATTTTGTTGCTCAGCCCCCACGAACTAAACTTTTTTTTGTGGTTTAAAATGAGAACTTCTAAAGGTCTTTTAGAGCAAAGAAAAATTACAGCTGTAGGTTTTCTGAAGGTATTTGCAAGGCAGAAAAACTTTTAACAACTTTTGCCTTCTGAAATGTGTACAGTACTCGTACATTTTAAGGAGAAGTTTTAAAGGCCTTCAAGAGAAGCCAAAACTTCTGTTGGAAATATCTAGTGGATTTTAGTTTTAGTTTTTTTTGAGATAAGATGGCCTTTACTTGTCTCCAAGAGTCAGGGTAAAATTAAAGGTCCTTTAGGCAGAATAACTTCTACAAATATATTGAAGCCCTCTGGTTAGTGTTAGGCGGTATGGGGGACATATGATATATTTTGTATACATTTTTCTGGTATTTGCAAAGTTTTTTCAGGTCTGAGAAGTCAGAGTACATGGGTCGATGGCAAGCAATTATATTGGCCATAGAGATATAGCTCCGATATATTTTTTTGTCCGATTTCACGATAATGGAGCACCATAGCTTCTATATATCCTTCGATTTGCACGAATATTGACATAGCGTAATGAATTTAGTCTAAAAAGACGTGTGCTAAATTTCGTGAAAATCGATTCAGATTTAGATATAGCTCCTATATATTTTTTCTTCCGATTTTATGTTAATGAAATACCAAAGCTACATATATTTTTCGATTTACACGAATTTTGACATAGCGTTCTGAATTTAGTCTAGAAAGATGTATTTCAAGTTTCGTGAAAATCGGTTCATATTTAGATATAGCTCCGATATATATATTTTCTCCGATTTAATATAAATGGTGTACCAAAGTCCCTATATATCTTCCGATTTGCACGAATTTTGGCATAGCGTGCTAAATTAAGTCTGGGATAATGTGTGCCAAATTTCGTATAAATCGGTTGAGATTTAGATATAGCTCCGATATATAATTTCATCCGGTTTAAGGTAATTGGTACACAAAAGACCCTACATATCTTTCGATCTGCACGAAATTCGACAAAGCGTATTAAATTAAATCTAGAATGATGTGTGTTAGGTTTTATAAAAGTCGGTTCAGATTTAGATAGAGCTAATTCTTGTCCGATTTAATGTAAAAGGTGCACCAAAGCCCCTATATTTCTTCCGATTTGAACGAAATTTGGCATAGCGTATTGAATTGAGTCTCGAATGATGTGTGTTAAGTTTCGTGAAAATCGATTGAGATTTAAATATAGCTCCCATATATATTTTCGTCCGATTTTATGTTAATGGAGCACCAAAGCCCCTATATATCATTCGATTTGCACGAATTTTGGCATAGCGTACTGAATTAAGTTTAGAATGATGTGTGCCAAGTTTCGTGAAAATCGTTTTAGATTTTGATATAGCTCACATATATATTTTCGTCCGATTTTATGTAAATTTTGCCGATTGGCACACAATTTTGTACAATGCACTGTAGTTAGTGTAGCCCTATGTGTGTCAAGTTTTCTTGAAATCGGTTCAGATTTACATATAGCTTCTGCATACATATATTTTCACCCGATTTTTATTTATTTATTTTTTTTTTTTTTTTTGCTTTAAATTTACAAATTTAAGCGTAGGTTGCAGAATGGCAGGTGTAGGAATTGATGCTAGTCGGTTTACACATATATTAAGATCCCACATTTAATTTCGTTCAATTTCATGTCAATGCTCCTTCGGAAAGGCGATGTCTGTTAGGATGCATTTGAAAGTCGGCCCAGTTTGACATAACTACTTTCCTTACTGGTTTTAATTTAATTCCATAATTGTCGGGCTACCTAAGATGCAGTTTTGATCTATGAGGGTATAACAAGAAGCCGGAACAATACTATTACTATATTTGCCTAAATTTATACCTAACTTCCTAATTTATACCTAACTACCTATTGAATTTTGTATTTAGGGATCTCATTTGATAGAAAAATACTCAATTGGTCTGTTCCCGTACTGCAAGAATCTACTCGATTTTACTATTTTCTTCGATATCATAAAGGAGATTTCATTATCGTAGTAAAAACTAGTAGATTCTTGCAGTACGGGAACAGACCAAATAGTTGTTTAATTTGTACCGGTTGCCTCTGTATAACAGTATCTCTCAAATTTCAGTATTCAAATTGCTACAGAAATTTTGTTTACATGGATGTTTGTTTCGAAGCTAGGGCCACGTTTTGTTATAATGGACCGAAAATATATTGTCAACTTTCATAAATGGCTGCTATTCGACATACCAATGTGCTAAGAGTTCCTAAAATCCAATCGAAATTTTTCCATATGGGCCCACTTCTTAGCTTCGATTTTATGTATTATGAAGTAGTTTTCAAATAATTCTGATATAGCTCAATAGGACTAATTCCCTCTGCATTAATGTATTTAAAAGAGTTTTTGGTTTAATTCAAATTGGAACGCTTTAGTTTATCAAAATTCATCTTTGAAGGTATACTGGAGTATTTAAAAGTTCATCCGAAAGACAATGGGTGCTTATGTCTTAAGTCTTTTGTGTGTTACATTAATAATGTCAGCATCTGCATCATAACATGCAGATTATTTATTTATATTGTGTTCATTTTCCAATTTTCCCCAAATTTCACTAACAATAAATTTCCCAGCTCAAAATACATTGCCAATACCATCGATGTCATCCATTGCAAACACCATTAAAAACATTTAAACGGCCATAAAGGGGTGACGACAAGGCTCCTTTGCCAAGATCAATATCGTTAAATGTTATTTATTTTTATTGTTGTAGTGTTGTTGTTTTTGGAAAATTTTACCGTTTATTTTTGGTAAATTGTTTACCTTTGCCATTGATTTTCACCCAAAAACAAAACAGCTGTTGTCCAAAACTTGAATTTTATGTCTGGAAGTTAGTTTGTCGCATTGTCGGCGTACAAAGAGAAATCTTCAATTGTTTGTTAAACTTTTGAAAAAAAAATAAACAAAAATCGTTTAATTCGGAAAAATTTTCAATGTTTGTTATTTGTTGGCATTTTCTTGGTTTTTGATTGGTTGGCTGTCTTTGCATTTCCTTTTTTCGAATTTCTTGTAACTTTTGAAGTAACGCAAGTGTTATTTACATGGCAAATGAAGTTGCTGCATTTATTTATTTTTTTTTCCTATTGGTTTGTTTGATTTTCAATGTTAGAGAGCTCTTCGCTGCCAAAAAGGTGATATTATCCAATTTTATTCGTCACGTTTGGTTACAACGGCTTGACATTGAAATGTAAATTGTAATTTTTTTTCATACAGTTGCAATTTTGTTGTCTTTGTTTTTATTTTTTTTTATATTTGTGTATTTTTTAAATTGGCGAAAATTCGAAGTTTCTCTTTTTTTTGGAGGGATGGACTTCGTTGGAAAATGCTATGGAATTTACTTCATGACACCGACAATGGTCATAATGTCAAAGGTTGGACAGGTGATATTTTATGCGATGGGAAATGATTCAATAGAAGCCAGGCAGATAGGAAAGATACAAATAACAACTTTTCTCAATAAAGGAAATAGAAAACACTAAATTTTTTCTATAGAACAAAACTACATTTTTTCTATAGAAAAAACTACATTTTTTCTATAGAACAAAATCTGTAGTCCCCAAGACTACATTTTTTCTATAGAAAACCAGTAAGGAATGTAGTAAAGTCGGACTGGGCCGACTATATGATACCCTTCACCACTTTGGGTATATTCAACAGATGTATCCTATCGATGCACCAATTACACAAAACCAATTACATATGGGAGCTACATTTAAATCTGAACCGATTTTCACGAAATTTAGCTCACGTCATTCTAAACTTAATTCAGTACGCTATGACAAATTTCGTGCAAATGGAATGATTTTCAAAGACTTTGGTGCACCATTTACCTAAAATCGGGCGACTATATATATATATTGGAGCTTTATATACATCTGAACCGATTTTCATGAAACTTGGCACACATTATTATAGACGCAATTCAGCACGCTTTGCCAAATTTCGTGCAAAGATATATAGGGTCTTAAAAGCAACAATTACCTTAAATCGGATGAAAATATATGTGGAATCTATACCCAAATTTGAACCGATTTCAACGAAACTTTTCACAGGTTGGGTTATACTAAATTCAGTACGTTTTGTTCTTTCAATCATATATTGGTTCCTTGGTGTGTCAATTACTTAAAATCAATCGATCTATGCAATATTAGAACTTTGGTACATTATTTACATTAAATCTGACGGAAATATATATATATATATATATATCTTAATCTGAACCGATTTTCACGAAACTCAGCACACATCATTCCAGGAAACTTGGCATAAAGCACTTTAGGCTCTATTAAGTACGTTATGCCACATTTCGTGCAAATCGAAATATATATAGGGACTTTGGTGCATCACTTACATAAAATCGGACGAAACTATATATGGGAGCTATATCTAAATCTGGACCGATTTTCACGAAACTTGGCAGACATCACTCTAAGCTCAATTCAGTACGTTTTGCCAAATTTCTTGCAAATCGAAAGATATATAGGGACTTTGGTGCACCATTTACATAAAATCGGACGAAAATATATATGGGAGCTATATCTAAATCTGGACCGATTTTCAGGAAACTTGGCAGACATCATTCTAGGCTTAATTCATTACGCTGTGCCAAATTTCGTGCAAATCGAACGATATATAGGGACTTTGGTGCACCATTTACCTTAAATCGGACGAAAATATATATGGGAGCTATATCTAAATCTGAACCGATTTTTCTCAATTTCAATAGGGTTCGTCCCTGGGCCAAATAAGTGAACTGTGCAAAATTTCAACCAAATCGGATCATAAATGCGACCTGTACTTTGTTCACAAAAATACATGGATGGACGGACAGACGGACATGCGTAAATCGACTCAGAAAGTGATTCTATGCATATTCTCAAAAGGAACTATGGGTCTATCTCGATTCCTTTTGCCTGTTATAAACATATGCACAAAGACATAATACCCTGTACCGCGGTGTGGTGAAGGGTATAAAAAATCCCAAAAACCGCCGCAAATGTATAAAAATTCAGCCTCCATGAAGAAACATCAGACAACGGCTTGAGGTTGATTGACTTCGCGGCAGCAAAAAACATGGTAGTTAGCAGCACCAGATTCAAAATCCAAGTGACCTTGTGTATATCGAATACACAAGGCCACTTGGATTTTCCCCATCGAACAATGAGAAATCAAATCGATCATGTTGAAGGCATTCATACAGTGTTTTAGACGTCCGATCGATCCGTGGAGCAAATATCGATTCGGACCATTATCAAAGACCACCACCAAGAAACCAGATCAGGAGTGTCGTTATGTTACTGATGTGAAAAACGCAGCGTATAGGGAAACCATTGGACCATACCAATACGGCTTCAGACCTGGCAAATCCACCATTGAACAGATTTTCAATCTGCGCCAAATCCTGGAAAAAAACCCACGAAAAACACATCGACACATTAAACCTATTCGTCGACTATAAAGCCGCATTCGATAGCCCTATCCATTCAGAAGTGTTTAAAGCCATGTCTGCTTTTGGCATTTCGGAAAGGACCTCTCGGAGCCTTTTAATACCGAACGAGAATTCAGAAAAGGTGACAGTTTGTCGTGTGACCTTTTCAACATCCTGCTGGAAAAGGTCATACGAGAGGCAAAAGTGAACAGAAATGTCTCTCTGTACAGCAAACAACACCAGTTACTCGCCTACGCCGATGACATCGACGCAAGACGTCCAATAGACTCAGACTATCTGTGGAACTTGAGAACTACAGCTTAGAGGTAGTCAAAGATTTTATATACCTTGGCACCGCCATAAACAATATGAATGACATCAGTTTTGAAATTCGGTGAAGGATAGTGATGGCCAACAGATACTACTATGGTCTGAGCAAACAACTCAAAAGCAAGGCCACCTCACGCCAGACCAAACTCACACTCTACAAGACGCTGATACTACCCATGCTACGCAAGCCGATGAGGCAGCTTTTGGAGTGTTTGAGAGAAAAATTCTCCGAAAGATCTATGGACTGATCTGCGTTTACGGTGAATATCGCCGTCGAATGAACCATGAGCTGTACCAGCTATTCTCGGACATCGACATTGTTAGACGTATTGGAGCTGCAGCGACTACGTTAGCTAAGTCATGTTGTGAGAATGGATGAAGATGCCTCAGCCCAAAAGGCATATGAAAGCGAACCAGCTGATGGTTCACGCAGAAGGGGAAGGCCACGAATAAGATGGAAAGATCAAGTGGAGGACAACATTGCCGAATATGATCTTTCAAACTGGAAAATCTGCGAAAAAAAAAACAGACGCGCCTGGAAATCTTTTTTTAAGCTTGAAAATTCTGTCACAAGTAAGTAAGTAAAAAATTTGTAGTTCCCCAAGTCTACATTTTTTTCTATAGAAAAAAATCTGTAGGCGCCCAGGACTACTTTTTTTCTATAAAAAAATCTGTAGGCTACATTTTTTTCTATAGAAAAAAAATCGTAGTCCCCATGGACTAATTTTTTTCTATAGAAAAAACATCGTAGGTCCCCAAGGCTAATTTGTTTCTGTAGAAAAAAAATCGTATTCCCCCAGGACTACATTTTTTCTATAGAAAAAAAATCTGTAGGACCCCGGGACTACATTTTTTCTATAGAAAAAAATCTGTTCTCAGTGACTGAGAATTGTTTTCTATAGAAAAAAATCTGTAATCCCCCATGACTACATTTTTCTATAGAAAAAAATCTCAGACCTCAGTTTATGGGAGGGGCATTTTTTCTATAGAAAAAATCTCGGACCCCAGGACTACATTTTTTCTATAGAAAAAAATCTGTAGGCCCCCAGGACTACATTTTTTCTATAGAAAAAAATCTGTAGGCCCCCAGGACTACATTTTTTCTATAGAAAAAAATCTGTAGGCCCCCAGGACTACATTTTTTCTATAGAAAAAAAATCTGTAGGCCCCCAGGAAAACATTTTTTTCTACATGACTACATTTTTTTCTAGAGAAAAAATTTTTAGGCCCCCAGGACTACATTTTTTCTATAGTCCACCATGACTATATTTTTTTTATAGAAAAAAATCTGTAGGCCTCCAGGAATACATTTATACATTTTTCTATGTGGTCTCCTAGAACCACTTTTGTCTTCCGAATCCATGGTACTCTTGGAAGAAGACAATATGGTATTTTGCAATAGAATCCCTGAAGTGTTCGCATTCTCACGATTTCGGTTATATATAACGCCTGGTTTAATTTCCTAAGACTTGCTCTACATAATGCAATTTGTTACATATTTTTATTTTGCATATTATTTTTTTTTTTTTGCAAAACTTCCAGCAACAACAAAAATCTCTGTTAAATATTGGTTTACAGATATTTTCCATAAAAACTTCAAGGCACATGTCTGGTGAGTGTATAGACGACGATAGACGACAGACAGACAGACGGTCGACAAGGCTTTTATGCGTAACATAAACTGTGTAACAGTTTAAGGCCAAGGTAGTTTGCTCTTTGAAATTGCTACAAAATAACAGCAAACAACACTTATATGCCAATAGTATGTCGATATATGTAACGCACACATGTGTGTGTGCGTGTGTTTATGTGCGAAAACTATAAAAATTGTATGCATAATTTATGACAGAGAAAAAAGCAACACAATAGTTTTTTTTTTAAGTTTGAAAGATATTTGTTGTTTTCAACTGTGGGAAACTTCTATGAAATTCTCTGCAGCAGGAGATATTTTAAAAGTTATTACCTGAAATTAATAACTTACAATTTAACTTTCTATTTCGACAAAAAAATATAGATTTTGTCTAACTAAGATTTATTTCGGAACCCCCTAAAACAACCACACAACTCACACATGAAAAATCATCAAAATCAAAAGTTAACCTGTTGTTGTACCGTGGAAAATCACAGTACAATCTGAGGAACAATTTATCAAAAAGGGAACAGCTGTTGTAAGCAGATGCTACTATTTTAGAAAAAAAAAACCATCAAAATAGTTGTTACAATCAATAACAAATTATTTTCCCTTCTGAGATCATTAATAACATTTAGGATTAACATTTTTTTTACTTCGTTGGACAACACAACCTGTGCTCGTGTCTTAAGTCTTTTGTTTGTTATACTACAATTTGATGTATTTACAAGTGAGTGATGTTTATCTTTTTGGTTTGGGGTTTGTTTTTTGAGTCGATAGAAAGAAAGCTTGAATTGAGTTTGTGTCTTAAGTCTTTTGTTTTGAAATACAATGTGTCCATTTGGGGGGTTTAAATGAAAGTAAAAACCAATTAAGTTACCCCATTTGATTTCCTAATAATTTTTCATTTTGAATTAAACAAGTGTTTGTTTTGATTTATTTGAAGCCCTTAATGATTGTCGGGAAAGAGGTCATATGGCGCTATGATTTGAGTAAATATTTGTTTAATGAATGATTGATTGCAAAAAATTGCTTATCTGTATGTAAAAGTGTGTAGAAAAAAATCTAAGTCTTGAACGACTACTTTTTCTCAGAAAAAATCTTAATATTGCCCTTCGTGGCAATTTTTTCAATAGAAACAACTCGTAGCCTATAGGGAATTTATTGTTTGCCATAGACAAAGTTGACTCTACTTTCCTAATATTAGAACGCCAATTTTTTGTATAGGGAGAGGGATATTATATAAGAAAAAAAAATAATTCTTACCGTAAGAACTAACCAAAGTTTGGACTTTTAAGGGCTATACGAGACCTATATTATAGACCCAACTGGCCAATGAAGACCCTTATTGTTTTTGTTAAAGATCGGTTTATATTTAGGGTATGAAATGGACCAAAAATATTATTTTTGTCTAATTTTCTGGTCGCTCCACAATTACGGCTCGAACATAGCGAAATTGTACATGGAGAAATCGATCGGAAAAATAATAAACATGCCTGTTTTGATATTTAGCGAGTCAAATGACCCTTCTTGGTGAAAAATTGCAAAATTTGTATTCTATGGCGTATATATTTACACCTGAAGGTGTATGTTGATAGTATATCCAACATGAATGGTTGGCCTTTAAATTGATACCAATTATATTCTCTGTACTGGACTGTACAGAATATAAGAAATATTCGGAAAATATGTCAGTGTTAGGAATATATGCTGTTGACTTCTTATCTGACAACAGGGTCGGATTAGAAATATTGCCCAGGCTTGGAATAAACATCCCCAGAAAGTTACAGTTTCGTGGTAGTTGTGTAGGGTATCGTATGGTGGGTCCCATCTGACTGTACTGCTCCACTCACTGGTTTTAATATATTTTTGGAGAGTATCCGAATAGCAGATTTTTTAAATTATAGTCATGCAAGGAGTTGTGTGGTTTTTTTACTATTAAAAGCGAGGATTTTTTTCATTTTTTGTGAGGACTATCTGAGACATGGTTTTAACAAAAAATACTTATAATGGCAAGGAATTGCGGCAGTAAGTGGACTGAAGCATATCCTATTCTTATTGGCAGTTTGAAGGTATTTTGGGTGTAAATGACATTTGATTTGGCTTTTCTTGGAGGGTGAACACTTTGCATTTGACCCAAGTAAACGTTTGACTACAATTAGGCATTTTGGAGTATCGGAGAGACTAAAAATGACGATTAAAAACATATTTGGAATGCTTCAAAACCGGACAGTTTGGGGGGACTTTATTGGTAGGATGATTTGACACACAATTAGGATAACAAATTCGAAAACCCTTTCAAAAAAGCCAAACAGTGGGAAATAACTTTATAAGGGGTCCACTATACAACTTTGGTCCATATTGATAATTTTTGATAATTGAAAAAAAAAAATACTCACGAGGATCTACGAATTTAGTCCTATAAAAACAAATAGATTCAGTTGTCTAGCGTTATTTTATAAAAAAAGAAAAAAATAATTCCAGAAGAACATTTGTATACACTTCACCACACTGTGGCACAGGGTATTATGTATTTGTGCATATGTTTGTGACAGGCAAAAGGACACAAGATTGATAAATGATTCCTTTTGGCAATACGCACAGAATCACTTTTGGCATAGTGTACTGAATTAAGTCTACAATGATGTGTGTTAAGTTTTATGAAAATCCGTTCAAATTTCGATGTAGCTCCCATATATATTTTCGTCCGATTTATTGTAAATGGTGCACCAATGTCCACATATCTTTCGATTTGCACGAACTTTGGCACAGCGCACTAAATTATGTCTAAAATGATGTGGGTTAAGTTTCATGAAAATCGGTTAAGATTTAGATATAGCTCCCATATATATTTTCCTCCTATTTAATGTAAATGGTGTACTAAAGTCCCTATATATCATTCGACTTACTTGAAATTTGGCATAAGTTACTGAATTAAATCTTCAATGATGTGCGCTACGTTTCGTGAAAATCGGTTCAGATTTAGATGTAGCTCCCATATATATTTTCGTCCGATGTAAGATAAAGGTAGCACCAAAGTCCCTATATATCTTTCGATTTGCACGAAATTTGGCTCAGCGCACTAATTTAAGTCTAGAATGATGTGTGCTAAATTTCGTGAAAATCGGTTCAGATTTAGATATAGCCTTCATATATATTTTCTTCTGATTTTATGTAAATGGTGTACCAAAATCATTATATATCTTTCGATTTGCACGAAATTTCGCACAGGGCACTGAATTAAGTCTAGAATGATGTGTGTTAAGTTTCGTGAAAATCGGTTCAGATTTAGATATAGCTCCCCTATATATTTTCTTCCGATTTTATGTGCACCAAAGTCCCTGGCATCTTTCGAAATTCGGCACAGCGCACTAAATTAAGTCTAGAATGATGTGTGTTAAGTTTCAAAAGTTCTTCAAAAAATAAATACCCAAAAGTGGTGAAGGGTATCATATAGTCGGCCCACAAGACATGTATTCACTACTATCCTAACTGGTTTTATTTTGAAGAAGGAAAAACGGACCATAGAAAAATTATAGTTCTGTAATATACATTTTTAAAAGAAAAAATTTTTTATAGAAGTACAAATAGTTAGTCAGGTCTAATTTTTTCTATTGAACAAGTAGACAACAAATTGTTCGGATGTATATTTAAAAAATAATAATAATAATTCTACCCATAAATTAATTGAAATTATTTTTTTTTTTTTCATTTAAAAAAAGTGTTCCCTTTTGTTTTTATACCCTTCACCACACTGTGGTACAGGGTATTATGTCTTTGTGCATATGTTTGTAACAGGCAAAAGGAAACGAGATAGACACATGGTTCCTTTTGAGAATATGCATAGAATCACTTTCTAAGTCGATTTATGCATGTCCGTCCGTCTGTCTGTCTGTCTGTGCATGTTAAATTGTAAACAAAGTACAGGTCGCATTTATGATCCGAATTGGATGAAATTTGGCATAGGTCACTTATTCGGCCCAAGGACGAACCCTATTGAAATTGGGAAAAATCGGTTCAGATTTAGATATAGCTCCCATATATATATTTTACCGATTTAATGTAAACGGTCCCTATATATCTTTCGATTTGCACGAAATTTGGTACAGCCTAATCATTTAGGTCTATAATGATGTATGCCAAGTTTCGAGAAAATCGGTCCAGATTTAGATATAGCTCCCATATATAGTTTCGTCCGATTTCATGTAAATGGTGCCCCAAAGTCCCTATATATCTTTCGATTTGCACGAAATTTGGCATAACGTACTGTATTGAGCCTAGAATGATGTCTGCCAAGTTTCGTGAAAATCGGTCCTGATTTAGATCTAGTTCCCATATATAGTTTCGCCCGATTTCATATAAATGGTGCACCAAAGTCCCTATATATTCTTCGATTTGGACGAAATTTGACATAACGTACTGAATTAAGCCTAGAGTGATGTCTGTCAAGTTTCGAGAAAATCGGTCCAGATTTAGATATAGCTCCTATATATAGTTTCGTCCGATTTCATATAAATGGTGCCCCAAAGTCCCTATATATCTTTCGATTTGCACGAAATTTGGCGTAACGTACTGAATTGAGCCTAGAATGATGTCTGCCAAGTTTCGTGAAAATCGGTCCAGATTTAGATATAGCTCCTATATATAGTTTCGTCCGATTTCATATAAATGGTGCCCCAAAGTCCCTATATATCTTTCGATTTGCACGAAATTTGGCGTAGCGTACTGAATTGAGCCTAGAATGATGTCTGCCAAGTTTCGTGAAAATCGGTTCTGATTTAGATATAGCTCCCATATATAGTTTCGTCCGATTTCATATAATTGGTGCACTAAAGTCCCTATATATCCTTCGATTTGCACGAAATTTGGCATAACGTACTGAATTGAGCCTAGAGTGATGTCTGCCAAGTTTCGAGAAAATCGGTCCAGATTTCTATATAGCTCCCATATACAGTTTCGTCCGATTTCATGTAAATGGTACAGTCGCTATATATCTTTCGATTTGCACGAAATTTGGCATAACGTACTGAATTGAGCCTAGAGTTATGTCTGCCTTGTTTCGTGAAAATCGGTCCAGATTTAGATATAGCTCCCTTTTAATACAGATTTACTTTAAGTAATTGACGCACCAAGGAACCAATAGGCTGATAGGAACAAAACGTTCTGAAATTAGTATAACCTAACCTGTGACAAGTTTTTTTTTGAAATCGCTTAATATTTGGATAGAGCTTCCATATATATTTTCGCCCGATTTCAAGTAAATTGTTAGTCAGTTTGACATCAATTTTTGCACAACTTACAAAATTGAGCATAGAATTACGCAGTTGCGTTTTCTAGAATTACAGACATAGCCCAACGGATGACCTATTTATATTTGTTTGAACTCGATTTACATACTTTATGGATAGATCTAGGTAGATGCACATTTACATAAATATCACATATTTTATTTCATTCAATTTCATGTTAATAATCCTGTTTAATATACCCATAGTGGTGAAGGGTATCATATAGTCGGCACCGTCCGACTTTACTACTTTCCTTACTGGTTTTCTATTGCCAAAAGTGGCATCATGTTTGTCTCTGGTGAGAAAAGGGCCGTCATGCGGATCTCTATAACCCAAAAGTTTAAATATTTTACCTTTACATAAATATGTAGTGATGAGATCTACAAATTGTTTTCTATAGAGGAAAATAAAGCCCTGGAGATTTTAATTGCTTTCTACACAAGACATGTATTCCCGAAACCTATATATTTCTAAGATTACAGGGGTTTCGAAAATTTATCTTTACTAAACAAATCTCTAGGTTCTAATAAATGTTCCTATACAAAACAATACTGAGGGCTCCCGAATAATAAGATTAAATATGGTATTAAGAATATTTTTATAACCACAAATATATATTCTGATACAATCAATCATCACAACTAACACACGTTGTCTTTAATGTAATCTCAATTGAATAACTTTGAGAGATACTAAAATTTGACACACTCACTCATAGCCCGACACATGTAGACAAGACAATTTTCATTCAATATCATATCGTGTCGGTCGCCCATTTAATCAACAAATTTCAAAACATTTTAACGCAAAAAAATAAAAAAATATTTGCGTACTGCGTTGAAAAATGACAAACAATGACGAAGTTGACCGCGACCAAGACCACAACGTTAACTGTAAAGACACTTAACAAGAGAACAACAAGACATATTTAGTGCAACAGAAAAATCTGACTATTAGTCGCAGTAGTGTCCGTCTGTTCTAACCAAAAAAAAAAAAAAGAAAAATTACAGCCAGACACCCGACTCTAGAACGGTAACAATACATTAGCGAACATTAGTTCTACCGCTGCAAATTGGCAAGTGAAGGCGTTGAAACATGTGATCGGCATGACTATTTATGTTCGGCGGCTATTTAGGTGGCAATCGACGCAGAACTGCGAAATAAATGGCTGGGCAAAGCCAACGCACACCATTTTTTGTTTTAGCTGCCACACACAATGGCTAATTGTGTGTGCACTCGGGCTTTTGTTTTGTGATTTGAAGTGGGGTCCAGTAAGAAATTATTTAGATTTCCAAAAAAAAATAAAAAATAAAAACTTAGAAGCTGTGTGTTTACACCAAATGGCAGTGGGCAGTTAAAAAGGTTCGCGTCTTAAGTCTTTTGTTTTAAATTTGTAAATATGCATTTTTTGAAATTTACTTCATTGGAAATGTGTGTGTGTGTGTAATGGACTGGGGGGTATGTTTGTAATGACTGGGGTCCATACAGTTTTTTATTCGATTTGCCAATCATCACATTATGTTTAATTATGTTTCGTATCTATCGAATAATGCCAACAAAGCTCTAAGCAGCCACCATCGTAATAAAAAAAAAAAAAATTAATTAGATCTATTTTTACTCTAAAACCCATACGGCTGTCTGCATAGATTTTAATAACACACACTGAGATCCTCAAATTAATGTGTAAATGTGTGTGTGCTCCCCTACTAATCTAATCAAATCGCTCTCAATTGAATCGTAACAGCAGCGGCCACAACAACATTTTCGCTATCATATCGCCCGGTTCGCATATCTCGACAGTCATATTGGCAGTTATGCCGTTAATGTTGGATAATTAAAAAAAAAATGTTTTAAGTGAATTTTGATTTCATTATAAATCACTCAGAGCGGACTGGCTGACTGCCAGCCAGCCTGCCTGCCTTTCATTATTTTTGTTAGTTGGTCAGGTCTAATTAAAAATCTTTTAATGACCGAATTCAGAGGAAAAATAAACTATTAATGAGAGATGGGGTATTAACAAGAAAAAAAAGAAGGCTTAATGTGCAGTAAAACATAAACGAGATAAAGTAAAAGTGTAAAGCACTTTGTGATGAAAGATAATGGCAGATGAAAGGAAAAAATATATTTTTAATATTTTTCTAAAATTATAAGGTTTGTTGGATAAAGGGAGGCCAAATTGAAAATTGGTTACAAAAATATAATTTTCTGGGGGATTACATATTTTTCTATAGACAAAAATATAGTCCTGAGGTACTACAGATTTTTTCTATAAAAAAAGGTAGTCCTGGGGGACTGCAGATTTTTTTCTATAGACAAAAAAGTAGTCCTGAGGTAATACATATTTTTTCTAATAAAAAGGTAGTCATGGGGGACTACAGATTGTTTTCTATAAACTACATGTTTTTTTTTTTCAATAAAAAACCAGTAAGAAAAGTTGTAAATTCGGACTGGGCCGACTATATGATACCCTTCACCACTATGTATATATTCTACATATGTATCCCAACAGACGTCTAATTTTGGAAGGGACATTGAAATGAAACTGAACGAACTTAAATCTAAATCTAAGCCGATTTTCTCGAAATTTAACACATGAGCTATGGAGGGACAGATTTCCATCTCAAAGGCACGAAAATCAGCATGAACCCGCAGTGTAAATACAAATACAGAAAAAAACACAAAATTTCGTAAGTACTCTTATCATGACCGAACATATATATATATATATATATATATTCGTATATATATATATATATATATATAAAAGAGGTTGTTAGAAATATAGCAACTTACAAGACATTCAATTATAGTAAATACAGTACATTGTACAAAATTGTGTGCCGGTCGGTCAAACTTTGGGTCTTTAGTGCACAATTTACATTAAATCGGATGAAAATATATATGAGAGCTAAATCTAAATCTGACCCGATTTTCACGAAACTTGACACACTTCATTCTAGCCTCAATTCAGTACACTATGCAAAATTTCACGCATATCGAAAGATATATAGGGACTTAGGTGCATCATTTACATAAAATCGGGCAAAACTATATATGGGTGCTATATCTAAATCTGAACCGATTTTCTCGAAACTTAGCACATGTCATTTTGGACCTAATTCAGTACTCTATGCCAAATTTCGTGCAACTCGAAAGATATGTAGAGACTGGTCCCCCATTTACCTTAAATCGGACGAAACTATATATAGGAGCTATATCTAAATCTGAACCGATTTTCACTAAACTTTGCACACATCATTCTAGATTTAATTCAGTGCGCTGTGCCAAATTTCGTGCAAATCGAAAAATATTTAGGGACTAGGTGCACCATTTGCATTAAATCGGACGAAAATATATATGGGGGTTATATATAAATCTGAACAGACTTCCACGAATCTCAGCACACATCATTCTAGACCTAATTCAGTGCGCTATGCCAAATTTCGTGAAAATCGAATGATATATAGGCACTTCGGTACACCATTCACCTAAAATCGGACGAAAATATATATGGGAGCTATATCCAAATCTGAACCGATTTTCCAGTACGCTATGCCAAATTTCGAGCAAATCGAATGATATATAGGCACTTTAATTAAAAAATTACTCAAATATTTTCTCATATATTATCTAAGTTCATATTCTAAATTCTTTATTATTGTCATCCGTTAAATGTCATTCTACATTCTCTTTTCTTGAAACATTTATTCAAATAACATCATATTGTTGTTTGTGTAACAAATATCAAATTCATACGACAGTTGCACGACTGACATGAAAATTCCACTGGATTACAAAAGGAGACGAGTTCACAATGAAAAATTACCGCGACAGCAAAACCTAAAGTTAACGGTCATGAGATATCAAACTGGCAACAAATCATGTTGCTACATCATATCACGTGCAGCAGATTTGTGAAGATAAACTTTAAAAATAAAAAATGATTACTCAATTGCTTCGGAAGAAGAAGAAAATTGGTGCCAACAACTAAAATTTTATTTTGAAAAAGAACGAGGAATACTTACGGTCATTTAACTTATATTTATAAGGGGAAAACATACCTGAAAAGAAAAAAAAATATTAGAAAATAAAAATAAAATTGATTAAAAATAATTATTTGAGGGTCTTCTGTAAGAATATTTTTCAAACTTCTCATAAGGCGTGGATTTTTTAAAGAATATTTTTTCAAGCATCCTTCCACAAGGCATGGATTTTCATTAATCCCCACCCCCTCCCCCTTGAATCATTTACTTTTCAACGACTGATCGAAACGAACGAGCATGCCATACAAGTTGCTAAAGGCAAGAGACACTTGTTACCGCCATCTTCAAGGTCGTTCGACATGGAACCAAAACCAGACGAATACAAAAGCGTGGCAAAACTTATTTGTTTGGTAAGGTAACATCCGCACCTCATGCATTCGTATCTTTGATCTTCGAATGGTGTTTGCCACCATCACTGTTGCTGAAGTAGATGATCATCATCAAGTGAATAATAAAACGAACAAAAAATGTTGTATCGTGTGTCTTCTCTTTTGGCCTCTTTGTCAGTTAGCTGAAGGTAGTAGTCAATTTTTTCGAATGGTAGCAGATTTATTTTTGTATTCTGATTTTTGTATATAACGGTACAATAAAAAAAAAAAAATAAAATATAAACAATGACTACCAAAAGATGCCTCAGTAACTAAAACGTGACTCTTGTAACAAAAAGGATTTGCGGAGTCAATAGAAAAAAATCGTATTCCCTACTTGTTTACTATAGAAACAAATTCGTAGTCCCATAGAACTACTCTTTTTCTATAGAAAAAAATTTGTAGTCCTTCAGGACTCCACTTTTTTTATAGAAACAAATTCGTAGGGCCCCAGGACTACTTTTTTCTATAGAAAAAAATTCGTTGTTTTTTTCTATAGAAAAAAATTTGTTGTTTTTTTCTATAGAAAACATTTTGTAGTTCTTTTTTTATAAAAAACCATTAAGGAAAGTAGTAAAGTCGGACGGGGCCGACTATATGATACCCTTCACCACTTTGGGTATATTCAACAGATGAATCCTAACAGACGTCACATTTTTAATGGACCAGTAAATTGGATCCATAAACATGTAACCTATACTAAATAGAAGCTATATCTAAATCTAAACCGATTTCAACGATTTCGGGAAACATAAACCACCTAATTCATAACGCTGTGCCAAATTTCGTGCAAACCGAAAGATATATAGTGACTTACATATTGATTTACATAAAATCGGACGAAAATATATATAGAGCTATATTTAAATCTGAACCGATTTACTCGAAACTTAACACACGTCATTCAAGACTCAATTCAGTACACAATGCAAAATTTCGTGTAAATCAAAAGATATATAGAGACTTTGGTGCACCATTTACATAAAATCGGACGATACTATATATAATAGCTATATCTTAATTTGAACCGATTTTCACGAAACTTAGCACACATCATTCTAGGCTTAATTCAGTACGCTGTGCTAAATTTCGTGCAAATCGAAAGATATTTAGGGACTTTGGTGCACCATTTACCTTAAATCGGACGAAAATATATATGGGAGCTATATCTAAATCTAAACCGATTTTCACGAAACTTAGCACACATCATTCTAGGCTTAATTCAGTACGCTGTGCTAAATTTCGTGCAAATCGAAAGATATTTAGGGACTTTGGTGCACCATTTACCTTAAATCGGACGAAAATATATATGGGAGCTATATCTAAATCTAAACCGATTTTCACGAAACTTTGCACACATCATTCTAATGCCAATTCAGTACGCCGTTCCAAATTTCATGCAAATTGAAAAGTATTTAGGGACTTTGGTGCACCATTTACCTTAAATCGGACGAAACTATATATGGGAGCTATATCTTAATCTGGACCGATTTTTTTCGAAACTTGGCAGACATGACTCTAGGCTCAATTCAGTACGTTATGCCAAATTTAGTGCAAATCGAAGGATATCTAGGGACTTTGATGCACCATTTACATGAAATCGGACGAAACTATATATGGGAGCTATATCTAAATCTTGTCCGATTTTCACGAAACTTAGGACGCATCATTCTAGACCTAATTCAACACCTAAATACTAATACTATACTAAATTTCGTGCAAATCGAATGATATATAGGGACTTTGGTGCCCCATTAACCTTAAATCGGAGGATGAAAATATATATGGGAGCTATATCTAAATGTAACCCGATTTCCTCGAAACTTGACACGCTTCATTCTAGACTCAATTCAGTACACTATGCTAAATTTCGTGCAAATCGAAAGATATATAGGGACTTTGGTGTACCATTTACATAAAATCGGAGGATGAAAATATATATGGGAGCTATATCTAAATCTGAACCGATTTTCTCGAAACTTGGCACACATCATTCTGGACTTAATTTAGTACCCTATGAAAAAGTTCATGCTAATCGAAAGATGTATAGGGACTTTGGTGCACCATTTACATAAAATCTGACGAAACTATATACGGGAGCTATATCTAAATCTGATCCGATTTTCTTAAATTTTAATAGGGTTCGTCCTTGGGTCAAATAAGTGACTTGTGCTAAATTTCATCCAATTCGGATCATAAATGCGACCTGTACTTTGTTTACAATTTAACATGGACAGACAGACGGACCTGCATAAATCGACTTAGAAAGTGATTCTATGCATATTCTCAAAAGGAACCATGTGTCTATCTCGATTCCTTTTGCATGTTACAAACATATGCACAATGACATAATACCCTGTACCACAGTGTGGTGAAGGGTATAATAAATCGTAGGCACTAGGGACTACTTTTTTCTATCGAAAAACATTCGTAGGAACTCAGGAATATTTTTTGTAGAAAAAAATCGCATGCTTGTTGTAATACTAACAAATACATGTGCATATGTATGTATGGGTGTGTGATACGAATGTTGTTGTTCGTGTGTTCACTAACATCACATTGTTGTTGTGGTTAAAAAGCTAGGAAATATTTTTTATTTTGAAATTTTTGTGGTTAAATAGTTAGCACATAACGGGCTGGTTCATTGGGCTGGCAATGACTTCCTTGTTGGGTTTTAAAAGTAAAAAAAAAATATTTGCATAAGAAAACAACAACATCAACAACACTTTTTTTGCAATATAAGGAAAAAAGTAAACATGAAAACTCCCTCCAAAAAATTCACTTAAATAAAGCAATAAAAAAAACCCCCGCCATCGAAATGAGGAAAAAGTAGAAAAAACAGAGTTGAGTAAGAGGACGGACGCCTTGTGCTCCAAAGATAAAATTTCAAAACCACAAAGTTCAGTGGAAATGAAAAAAAAAAATACCAACTAAGAAATCGTGACAATTTCATGCTTACCATCCGTCCATCCATGCAAAGTAATTTCATTTCTCTCACACGATAACCCTTTTTCCGTCGAATTCGCTTTCAGATGGTGTAAGCGTCGTTGAGGTTATGTTGATTCGATCGAGTTTTACGTCATTTTGATTTCAATCAAAGCCACAAAAACCACAATTTTACTGGTCACCCAGAGGTCAAATGCAAAGTCAGGCCAGGCCCACTAACCAGAAATTAATGAACAGCAACAACAACAGAAAAAAAACTGAAATTATTACCTCATTTGTTGCATGTTCGAATCACATTAAGAGCGTGAGTGTGTGACGTAAAGAAAATGATAATATACCGTCACTGCCATCATCATCAGCATAGTGGATTTTGCATGAGGACCAACTCCAACGCCATAGAAGTTCAATGGCATTTGGGCCAAACCAGACCAGCAGTCAGATAACAAAAGTCTACGGAAGATATTTCAAGATTTTATTCATATTAACGGTTAATATGGAGCAGAGATACCTATCTTTAGGGTCAAAGGAGGTCTCCGAATTTTTTTCTATAGAAAAAAGTGAAGTCCTTGTGGTCTCCAAATTCTGCAAAGTGGAGACCTGGTGGTCTCCGAATTTGTCTATAGAAAATAGTGGAGTCCTGATGGTCTCCGAATTTTTTCTATAGAAAAAAGTGGAGTCCTGATGGTCTCCGAATTTTTTCTATAGAAAAAAGTGGAGTCCTGATGGTCTCCGAATTTTTTCTATAGAAAAAAGTGGAGTCCTGATGGTCTCCGAATTTTTTCTATAGAAAAAAGTGGAGACCTGGTGGTCTCCGAATTTTTTCTATAGAAAAAAGTGGAGACCTGGTGGTCTCCGAATTATTTCTATAGAAAGAAATGGAGACCTGGTGGTCTCCGGATTATTTTCTGTAGAAAAAATTGAGTACTGTTGGTCTCCAAATTTTTTCTCTACTTTTTTCTATAGAAAAAAATCACGACCTCAATTCATGGGGTCTACTTTTTTCTATAGAAAAAAATTACGACCTCAATTCATGGGGTCTACTTTTTTCTATAGAAAAAAATTTGGAGACCAACATGACTCCATTTCTATATTTTTCTATAGAAAAAAGTAGAGACCTGGTGGTCTCCAAATTTTTTCTATAGAAAAAAGTAGAGACCTGGTGGTCTCCAAATTTTTTCTATAGAAAAAAATGGAGACCTGGTGGTCTCCAAATTTTTTCTATAGAAAAAAATGGAGACCTGGTGGTCTCCAAATTTTTTCTATAGAAAAAAATGGAGACCTGGTGGTCTCCAAATTTTTTCTATAGAAAAAATGGAGACCTGGTGGTCTCCAAATTTTTTCTATAGAAAAAAATGGACCTGAGGGTCCAAACGAATTTTTTTCTATAGAAAAAAATGGACCTGAGGGTCCAAACGAATTTTTTTCTATAGAAAAAAATGGACCTGAGGGTCCAAACGAATTTTTTTCTATAGAAAAAAATGGACCTGAGGGTCCAAACGAATTTTTTTCTATAGAAAAAAATGGAGACCTGGTGGTCTCCAAATTTTTTCTATAGAAAAAAATGGAGACCTGGTGGTCTCCAAATTTTTTCTATAGAAAAAAATGGAGACCTGGTGGTCTCCAAATTTTTTCTATAGAAAAAAATGGAGACCTGGTGGTCTCCAAATTTTTTCTATAGAAAAAAATGGAGACCTGGTGGTCTCCAAATTTTTTCTATAGAAAAAAATGGAGACCTGGTGGTCTCCAAATTTTTTCTATAGAAAAAAATGGAGACCTGGTGGTCTCCAAATTTTTTCTATAGAAAAAAATGGAGACCTGGTGGTCTCCAAATTTTTTCTATAGAAAAAAATGGAGACCTGGTGGTCTCCAAATTTTTTCTATAGAAAAAATGGAGACCAGTTGGTCTCCAAATTTTTTCTATAGAAAAAAATGGAGACCTGTTGGTCTCAAAATTTTTTCTATAGAAAAAAATGGAGACCTGGTTTTCTCCAATTTTCTCTATAGAAAAAAATGGAGACCTGATGGTCTCCGATTTTTTTCTATAGAAAAAATGGAGAAAATGATGGTCTCCGATTTTTTTCTATATAAAAAAAGTAGATACCTGATGGTCTCCGAATTTTTTCTATAGAAAAAAAAATGGAGTCCTGTTGGTCTCCAAATTTTTTTCTATAGAAAAAATGGAGACCTAATGTTCTGTAAATTTTTTTCTATATAAAAAATGGAGACCTGGTGTTCTGTAAATTTTTTTCTATAGACAAAGTGTAGTCCTGGTGGTCTCCGATTTGTTTCTATAGAAGAAAGTTTAGACCTGATGGTCTCTGAATTTTTTTTTTTCGACAGAAAAAATTGAATTCCTGCTGGTCTCCGATTTTTCTATAGAAGAAAGTGGAGACCGGAGACCACCAGGTCTCCACTTTTTTTCCGTAGAAAAAATCGGAGAACAGCAGGAATTCAAAAAGTGGAGACCAATGGGTCTCCGATTTTTTTTCTATAGAAAAAAATGGAGACCTGGTGGTCTCCGATTTTTTTTCTATAGAGAAAAGTGGAGACCTGGTGGTCTCCGATTTTTTTTTCTATAGAAAAAAGTGGAGACCTAGTGGTCTCCGATTTTTTTCTATAGAAAAAAGTGGAGACCTGGTGGTCTCCGATTTTTTTCAATAGAAAAAAGTGGAGACCTGGTGGTCTCCGATTTTTTTCAATAGAAAAAAGTGGAGACCTGGTGGTCTCCGATTCTATAGAATTCTATAGAAAAAGATGAGATTTTTTTCCTATAGGAAAAAGTGGTGATCCGCTGGTCTCCGAATTTTCTTCTGTGGAAAAATGAATTAAGTCCTAGTGGTCTCCGAGTTTTTTCTTCCTTTTTTCAGACATTTTTCATCGAAATAAAATTTTGTCTTGGAAAGGATGTGGTGTCGTCACCCAGGAAATAAAAATAGCATTTCAAATATATTATTGTTTCTGTTACCCCATCCCATTACACAATATATGGACCATACTTTCCCACGTTTCAGTTGTGACATAAAAAGTCTCCATCACAAAACTGTCAATTGAGTTGTTGTAATTGTTTTTTTTTCATCTAGTATTTTTTGCCAAGGTATTATTATCAATTTTGCCTTTTTTCAACACTTCATTTATGACGACGACAATCATTTTCCTAATTTAATCATAAAACTACTTTTATTTATGCTTTTCTACTTGGTCATTTCCTGCACACAATAAGTGAAAAAAATCGCACACAATCAAATGACAATCGTAAACAAAATATTACATCGATACCCGGAGGCAGAAATGGGTTCCTCTCCCCCCCTCTCGGCCCGTGACCACATCAATTTTTTCTCCGCTTAAGGCAATCATCATTTCGACAGCTGTAAGACAAAACGCTGGATAATTATCCATAAATGAAGACAAACAAACCGATGGTAAATGGATGGGGGGAGTGGTGGTGGTGGACCAGAAGGTAGTGGTCTTTCAAAGACGTAACCATACAAAGACAAATAAAATTGTTGACAAACGCATAACAGCAACAACAACAACAACAACGATTAGCGTATATGGCAAATGTGACAAATAAACAAAAACAACAAAGCAAATCTATTGACAAAGTGACCACAACAAGAACAACAACCCAAACAACATAACTTGAAAAATGTTGTACTCCATTGAATAAAACAAAAGACTTAAGAAACAAACATTGTTGTTAACACAATTAAATTGTTGAAATGTCCAAGCAACAACACCACCACGACCATCATCATTTACCTATCGTTTCAAATGTGTGTGTGTGTGTGTGCGCCTGGTTATGTGCCACTAGTCCAGTCCATCTGTTTCTTCCTTACTTTCACTTAATGCCTGCCAAAGTGGGACCAGCCATCCAACAGTCGGACGACTGACCAATTCTGTTCATAATTTGAACTATTTTATCGAACAACACAACTGGGAATTATGGCTCCGCGTACGTGTCTGACTGTCAATTGATAGAGTCATTTAGGCCTCGAAATGGCCTAAAGATATAATGCGAGATGAAACATAATTACGCCTCAAAACAGTGGCTGAGAGGATCGACTTTTCCACTTTTTCTTTAAATAAAAAGTGTAGTCCCATAGGAGACCACTTTTTTTCTACAGAAAAAATAGTGTGGGACTACGAATTTTTTTCTATAGAAAAAAAGTAGTCCTGTGGGACTACGAATTTTTTTCTATAGAAAAAAAAAGTAGTTCTGTGGGACTACGAATTTTTTTCTATAGAAAAAAAAGACATCTCAGGGTCCTGAGGAATTTTTTTCTATAGAAAAAAAAGACATCTCAGGGTCCTGAGGAATTTTTTTCTATAGAAAAAAAAGTAGTCCTGTGGGACTACGAATTTTTTTCTATAGAAAAAAAGTAGTCCTGTGGGACTACGAATTTTTTTCTATAGAAAAAAAGTAGTCCTGTGGGACTACGAATTTTTTTCTATAGAAAAAAAGTAGTCCTGGGGGACTAAGAATTTTTTTTTATAGAAAAAAGTAGTCATGGGGGACTAAGAATTTTTTTCTATAGAAAAAAAGTAGTCCTGGGGGACTAAGAATTTTTTTTATAGAAAAAAAGTAGTCCTGTAGAAAAAAAGTAGTCCTGTGGGACTACGAATTTTTTTCTATAGAAAAAAAGTAGTAGTAGTCCTGTGGGACTACGAATTTTTTTCTATAGAAAAAAAGTAGTCCTGTGGGACTACGAATTTTTTTTTTTTTTCTATAGAAAAAAAGTAGTCCTGATGGGACCTACGAATTTTTTTCTATAGAAAAAAGTAGTCCTGTGGGACTACGAATTTTTTTTCTCTAGAAAAAAAGTAGTCCTGTGGGACTACGAAATTTTTTCTATAGAAAAAAAGTAGTCCTGTGGGACTACGAATTTTTTTCTATAGAAAAAAAGTAGTCCTGTGGGACTACGAATTTTTTTCTATAGAAAAAATTGAACTGCTTTTCTACGAATTTTTTTCTATAGAAAAAAAGTAGTCCTGGGGAACTACGAATTTTTTTCTATAGAAAAAAAAGTCCTGTGGGACTACGTAGAAAAAAGTCCTGTGGGACTACGAATTTTTTTTAATAGTAAAAAATGTAGTCCTGGAGGACTACGAATTTTTTTCTATAGAAAAAAATGTAGTCCTGGGGGACTACGAATTTTTTTTCTATAGAAAAAAATGTAGTCCTGGGGGACTACGAATTTTTTTCTATAGAAAAAAATGTAGTCCTGTGGGACTACGAATTTTTTTCTATAGAAAAAAAGTAGTCCTGTGGGACTACGAATTTTTTTCTATAGAAAAAAAGTAGTCCTGTGGGACTACGAATTTTTTTCTATAGAAAAAAAAGTAGTCCTGTGGGACTACGAATTTTTTTCTATAGAAAAAAAGTAGTCCTGTGGGACTACGAATTTTTTTCTAGAGAAAAAAAGTAGTCCTGTGGGACTACGAATTTTTTTCTATAGAAAAAAAGTAGTCCTGTGGGACTACGAATTTTTTTCTATAGAAAAAAAGTAGTCCTGTGGGACTACGAATTTTTTTCTATAGAAAAAAAGTAGTCCTGTGGGACTACGAATTTTTTTAAAAAGTAGTCCTGCGGGACTACGAATTTTTTCTATAGAAAAAAAGTAGTCCTGGGGGATTACGAATTTTTTTCTATAGAAAAAAAGTAGTCCTGGGGAACTACGAATTTTTTTCTATAGAAAAAAGTAGTCCGGACTACGATTTTTTCTATAGAAAAAAAGTAGTCCTGTGGGACTACGAATTTTTTTCTATAGAAAAAAAGTAGTCCTGTGGGACTACGAATTTTTTTCTATAGAAAAAAGTAGTCCTGTGGGACTACGAATTTTTTTCTATAGAAAAAACGTAGTCTTGTGGGACTACGAATTTTTTTCTATAGAAAAAACGTAGTCCTGTGGGACTACGAATTTTTTTCTATAGAAAAAACGTAGTCCTGTGGGACTACGAATTTTTTTCTATAGAAAAAACGTAGTCCTGTGGGACTACGAATTTTTTTTCTATAGAAAAAAAGTATATGGACTTCCTCCGATTTTTTTCTATAGCAAAAATGATTCATTAGATCCTCTGAAGAAAGTAGTCCTGTGGGACTACGAATTTTTTTCTATAGAAAAAACGTAGTCTTGTGGGACTACGAATTTTTTTCTATAGAAAAAACGTAGTCTTGTGGGACTACGAATTTTTTTCTATAGAAAAAAAATAGTCCTGTGGGACTACGAATTTTTTTTCTATAGAAAAAAAGTATATGGACTTCCTCCGATTTTTTTCTATAGAAAAAATGATTCATTAGGTCCTCTGAATTATTTTCCCATAGAAAAACATTTAGTCCTATGGGCCTCTGAATTATTTCCTAAAGAAAAAAAAGAGTCCTGTGGGCCCTGATTTTTTTTTCTATAGAAAAATAGTGTCGTGGGGCCCTTTAATTTTTCTATAGAAAAAACGAAGGGTCCTGTTCTTTCGAATATTTTCTTATAAAAAAAATGAGAGTCCCGGTCTTCCGATTTTTTCTATAGATTACATGGGAGTCCTGTGGTCCTCCGATTTGTTTTCTATAGAAAAAAAGGAGTCCTTTAATCCTCCAATATTTTATTAATGAGAGTCCTTTGGTCCTTCTTGTTTTTCGATTGGAAAAAATGGATGTCCTTTTGTCCCCCGAATAACAATGAAAACCTGTGGTACTCCGATTTTTTCTACTTATTTTTTTTTTCTTGAAGTCTCCATTTGCCAACCTGTCATTCCATGTGTGTTTTTACAAAAATAGATCTGCGCTCACACACTTTCACACATTGTACTGCCTTCCTGTCACCCAATAAATTGCATAAAATTATTATTATGACCAATGGCTTTTAGCCACAAAGATACCACAGTTAAATTCCCATTAACCGTGTTAGTTAGTCAGTCAGACACACACACCGAGAGAGTCAGTACCATTTAACATTTATGTCACTGCTGAACATTTATTATGAATCTGCAGTTTTGGTTGTTTTTCTTCATCAATTTTTTTTTTGGCGGATGAAATCTTTGAAATTGTATACCTCCCCATTTCCCCCTCTGGCCACACCGAACCTCTAACGAAGCAGGGCAATATATCGGCTATGATTGACGAGCTAACATGACGATTTATGTATGGTGTAATGGAGAGTGAAAAAAGTGTGCATATTTATGACAACAAGTGACAGCTAAAGTGCAGAGGAGCACCAGTGACTGACTGAGTGAGTGACTAGCCTGGCTCACCCTGCCCCACAAAAAGAGGAAGTCACTTAACAAGACTTAAATGTTTCTCAAAACTCCGTTGGCCACAACGAATTCATTAATGAAGAGATGCCTGAATGGATGAACGCGCCTGCCAGGCAGTCGGTCTGCCACTTGGTCGGCTAGTCGGACAACCAGGCTGGATCTCAATGAATGACACTACCGCACTAATCAATGGATGGTCATGCTTGAATGGTCAAACCAAGTTAAGGAGATGAGAACCAGTTAAATGAATGGATTTGTTGCATAGGGAGGGGGAATACAAATTGAAGAGGGGTGAGAGGGGGCTCTGGCAGCATGTTGATGATGAGGTTGTTGTTGAAGATTTTGTTGCCAGTGCAGAGGCGTTTTTATGATGTAAACAAAAACATTGTTGTAAGTTGTGATGTTGCCCATGTATTACACGAACACACAACATGATTAGAGATTCGATGAGGATTCGATGGCTTGTTCATTTGATGAAGTTGCCCAGAAGTGTTATACATCGTGCTTGGTGTTGTTGCAATTGTGAATGGCTACTAGTTTTCGAATGACATTTTCAAATCGCACAAATCATTTACATTATGGGAAACAGAAGGCCAGAGGGGACTAAGAAATTTTATCCTGTGGGCCTCTGAATTGTTTCTATAGAAAAAAGTAGAGACCTGTGGGTCTCTGAATTTTTTCTATAGAAAAAATGTAGAGACCTGTGGGCCTCTGAATTTTTTCTATAGAAAAAATGTAGAGACCTGTGGGCCTCTGAATTTTTTCTATAGAAAAAATGTAGAGAACTGTGGGCCTCTGAATTTTTTCTATAGAAAAAATGTAGAGACCTGTGGGCCTCTGAATTTTTTCTATAGAAAAAAGTAGAGACCTGTGGGCCTCTGAATTTTTTCTATAGAAAAAAGTAGAGACCTGTGGGCCTCTGAATTTTTTCTATAGGAAAAAAAGTAGACCCCTGTGGGCCTCTGAAAAAAATTGTCCTCCAAATTAGAAAAAATGTAGAGACCTGTGGGGCTCTGAATTTTTTCTATAGAAAAAATGTGGAGACCTGTGGCCTCTGAATTTTTTCTATAGAAAAAATGTAGAGACCTGTGGGCCTCTGAATTTTTTCTATAGAAAAAATGTAGAGACCTGTGGGCCTCTGAATTTTTTCTATAGAAAAAATGTAGACCTGAGGTCTATAAATTTTTTCTATAGAAAAAATGCAGACCTGAGGTCTATAAATTTTTTCTATAGAAAAAATGTAGACCTGAGGATCTCAAAAATGTTCCTATAGACAAAAAAGAGACCTGAGGTCTATGAATTTTTTCTATAGAAAAAATGTAGACCTGAGGTCTATGAATTTTTTCTATAGAAAAAATGTAGAGAACTGTGGGCCTCTGAATTTTTTCTATAGAAAAAATGTAGAGACCTGTGGGCCTCTGAATTTTTTCTATAGAAAAAAGTAGAGACCTGTGGGCCTCTGAATTTTTTCTATAGAAAAAAGTAGAGACCTGTGGGCCTCTGAATTTTTTCTATAGGAAAAAAAGTAGACCCCTGTGGGCCTCTGAAAAAAATTGTCCTCCAAATTAGTTTGTTCTATTCTATCCAGCCCCCCTATGTGTTCTTAAAAACAAGAAATCTTTGAATTTACTTCGTTTGCCGTGACATTACTAATTTTATCCAAGCCATAACATTTATCTATATTATGTCCAGAATTACACCTGTCTTCAGACATAACATGCATTATTTATTTTGTGCGATAATTTTAAATATAAAATTTCACACCGAGGCCTGCCACCTCTAAGTGATGACAGCAGCCGACCGTCTATTATTCATAATCACATCATCACATAATACAAATTTATAGAGAATATTAATAATATTATTGGCTGATGTCTAAATGCAGCTCAATTACATAATTACAAGATATGAACACCAGCGAGTTGTTAACAACAACAGCAGCAATAACAACAACAACAACGATGGCGACCAACCACAAAAACGTAGGCAATCATCTATGAAAAAAAAAACAGCCGCAAAAAATAGGCTCCTTTTTTATGAGCTGTCGCATAAAAAAACCAACCAACTCCAGCTAAACAAGATGACAAACTGGATACGAAGAACAACAACAACAAAAATCATAAACAAACAACATACTTGTAGAAACACAAAAACAAATCTATTAAAAATTTAAAGGAAAAGAAAACACAGCAGCGAAGAAAAGACACCAGGCATAAATGCACATCTAAACAACAACAACAATAAAAATAATTTTTCCTGTAAAAAGTTAGTGACATGTAGGCTACGATTTTTTTCTATAGAAAAGCACCTAGAGACCAACAGAGTACTAAGAACTTTTTCTATAGAAAAAAAGAGGAGTGCCTTGGACCTCCGATTCTTGTGGGCCTCTAATTTTTGAGCTAAAGGAAAAATAATGAAACCTCTGGCCCTCTAATTTTTCTATAGAAAAAATGGAGACCTGTCGACCTACGATTTTTTATAGAAAAAATGGAGTCCTGTGGTCTTCCGATTTTTTTCTATAGAAAAGCACCTAGAGACCACCAGAGTACTAAGAACTTTTTCTATAGAAAAAAAGAGGAGTGCCTTGGACCTCCGATTCTTGTGGGCCTCTAATTTTTGAGCTAAAGGAAAAATAATGAAACCTCTGGCCCTCTAATTTTTCTATAGAAAAAATGGAGACCTGTCGACCTACGATTTTTTATAGAAAAAATGGAGTCCTGTGGTCTTCCGATTTTTTTTGTGTATAGAAATTATGGAAGTCCTATGGGCCTCTGATTTTTTTTGTATAAAAAATAAACCCTTATGGTCCAAATTTGCTTCACTATAGGAAAAAAGGAGACATTTAGCCTTCGAATTTTTTCAATAGAAAACCACTAAAGAAAGTAGTAAAGTCGGACTGGGCCCTTCACCACATTGGGTATATTCTACATATGTATCCTAACAGATGTCGCCTTTTCGAAGGAATACTAATTTCAGTGAGTTGTGCCAATCAGTTTACATTAAATAGGACGAAAATATATATGGGAGCCATAACTATATATGAACCAATTTTCACGAAAATCATCACACATCATTCTCGACCTAACTCAATACCCTATGTCAAATTTCGTGCAAATCGAAAGACATATAGGGACGTTGGTGCCCCATTTACCTTAAATTGGGCGAAAATATATATGGGAGCTATATCTTAATCTGACCCGAGTTTTTCGAAACTCATTTCAGTACCCTATGCCAAATTTCGTGTAAATCGAAAGACGTATAGGGACTATGGTGCCCCATTTACCTTAAATCGGACGAAAATATATATATGGGAGCTATATCTAAATCTGAACCGATTTTTTACGAAACTTAGCAGACATCATTCTGCACCTAATTCAGTACGCTATGTCAAGTTTCGTGTAAATCGAAAGACAAATAGAGACTTTGGTGCCCCACTTACCTTAAATCGGACGAAAATAAATATGAGAGCTATATCTTAATCTGACCTGAATTTTTCGAAACTCGACAAACATCATTCAAGACTTAATTCAGTACCCTATGCAAAATTTCGTGCAATTCGAAAGATATATAGGAACTTTGGTGCACCATTTACATAAAATCGGACGAAAATATATATGGGAGCTATATCTATATATGGATTGATTTTCACAAAACTTAGCACACATCATCCTCGACCTAATTCAGTGCCCTATGCCAAATTTCGACCAAATCAAAAGATATATAGGGACTTTGGTGCACCCTTTACTTAAAACCGGCGAAACTGTATATGGGAGCTATATCTAAATATGAACCGATTTTCACGAAACTTAGCTCACATCATTCTGGACTCAATTCAGTTGTTTATGCCAAATTTCTGGCAAATCCAAAGATATATATAGGAACTTTGGTGCACTATTTGCATAAAATCGGGCGAAACTATATATGGAAGCTATATCTAAATCTGACCCGATTTTCTTCAATTTCAATAGGGTTCGTCCTTGGGCCAAATAAGTAACTTGTGCCAAATTTCATTCAAATCGGATCATAAATGCGACCTATACTTTGTTTACAATTTAACATCTACAGACGGACGGACGGACGGACATGCATAAATCGACTCAGAAAGTGATTCTATGCATATTCTCAAAAGGAACTATGGGTGTATCTCGTTTCCTTTTGCCTGTTACAAACATATGCACAAAGACATAATACCCTGTACCACAGTGTGGGGAAGGGTATAAATAGAGACTTATGACTCTCTAATAGAAAAAATGGGAATCCTCCGAATTTTTTTTCTAATAGGGGAGTCCTGGAGTCATCCGAATTTTTCTATAGCCTGAAAAATATTAAATCGCTTAAGAAAGTGGATTGCCCAAGTCTAGGTCTTACTAAAAATTTAGTAAATTTTAGTCAATAAAAAACCTAGACCTCCAGGACTAATTTTTGCTTACAAAACTCTACTCAATGGCACAGAAACTTTACATGAAAGCAAAAATAACTGCCAAAACCTATAGCCCATCACACATGAGCCCGGACCTTCTCCTTAAATGAATTGAAAAATGAGGGTATTCCCTTCTTAGACAAAAGAGTTTTGTGACCTTCCTCTGGTTGGTTCACTCATGACTCTGGTGACGCATTGGTATCCATAACAATGTGGACAATACAACAACAAATTACAGATGATAATCAGCTTTGGAACACATTTTTCTAGAACACTTACAGAAAATGGCATACAGGGTCTTCTATATAATATACATCATATCTGACTTTCATCCTTCCTTTAGAAGACCTATAAAAGTTCTTCTAGTTACAAAATGGCCTCAAAGAAGGTCTAGTAGCCGTGTTTTTATTACATTGACATGTTTCTGAAGGTCGTTTGCTGCATTTACATAAGTCTGTCTCAATATACCCGTCATAGACATGTCATGAATAAGAACGCTATCTTGTTTGCAATCAATTCATTCCAACCACTCTCACATTCTCATTGCGGGTTAAGTTCTCTATGCGGTCAATTAACTCCACCCATACCATTTATTTAAAAAATAATGATTTAATTTTTTTTGTTTGCCCCACATACGAGGTTTGTTCTGAAAAGTTGGTAAATTTTTAGTTAAGTCGTCAATATCTATATAGTCATTAAATTATTTTCAGAGATCCTAGGGCTCAGGGATGTCGATTTAGATATAGCTCCCATATATATTTTCGTCCGATTTGAAGCAAATGGTGCACCAAAGTCCATGTATATTTTTCGATTTACACGAAATTTGGCACAGCGTACTGAATTAAGTCCAGAATAATGTGAGTTAAATTTCGTGAAAATCGGTTCAGATATTGATATAGCTTCCATATATATTTTTGTTCGATTTTATGTAAATGAAGCCCCAAAGCCCCTAAATTTCTTTCGATTTGCACCAAATTTGGAATAACATACTGAATTGGGTTTAGGTTTAGGTTTAAGATGTGTATTAAGTTCCGTGAAATCGGTTAAAATTTAGTTATAGCTCCCATATATATTTTCTTCCGATTTTAGGTTAATGGTGCTCCAAAGTCTCTATATATCTTTCGATTTGCACGAAATTTGACATAGCGTACTGAATCGAGTCTAGAATGATGTGTGATAAGTTTCGTGAAACTTGCTTCAGATTTAGGTAAAGCTCCCATATATATTTTCGTCCGATTTTATGTAAATAGTGCACCAAAGCCCCAAAATGTCTTTCGATTTGGACGAATTTTGGCATAGCGTACTAAATTAAGTCTAGAATGATGTCTGTTATGTTTCGTGAAAATCGGTTCAGATTTACATATAGCACCCATATATATTTTTGTCCGATTTTATGTTAATGGAGCACCAAAGCCTAAAATTTGTGATACTTTTTCAAACAATCCTCGAATATATGCATGCACACATACATGCAAACAAAATAATATATTTGATTTATAGACTCATTCTTGCCGGACCATTGTTATGGTCAGGGTATGAACTCGTTGGTTGAGCTTGTAAATCTATTTGTGTTTGAAAGTGGCAATAAAACAATACCACCTGCATTTTGGCTAACAAAACATTTTTTTGGATTGTGCTTATTACCTTACTGCAACGAAATATACCACTCTACTGTTTTGAATGAAAAAGAAAAGCTACAACTGTGGCGTAGATATGTTTTGAAAAGGAGGAGAAACACCTTACGAAATTTTAAAATATTTTTTTTTTCTCTGAGGAAAAACTTTCGAGGTTTAAAAAAATAGGTTTTTGGTTTTTTTTTTTATTTTGATTTGAAGTCATTACAAAAATTCCTAATGTAGCCTTAAATTTTCAAGTGAAACTTCAAAATTTTTTGAACATATTACGAATTTAGAAAAACAGTGCCACAAAATTTTTGGGTTCTTAAAATTTCTGTTGGGAATAAAATATCTTTTTGAGGTTATGAAAACCCCATAAGGAACAATTCCCCACAGGTTAAGGTTCTTGACATGAAGTGATCTTTTTTTTGGCGACGGAATTTTGGCTTTATATCTTCAGTTGTTGATATTGTAGGTATTCTGAGATTACATTTATTCAGTAAAATGGAATGGGGATTTTTTAAGCATATTTCGCCCTCCTAAATCTATTAATTTATTGTACGGGACTTCAATAAGCACAAAATGCGACGCAATATTATGCGTCCTCAAGGACGAGAAATCGCTATTTTTAACTTTCTGTTGGTCAATTCTCAAATTTACCCGTTGTTTGTCACTAAAACCCTACATGTGTGTATTTGAAAAAAAAATCAGTATCAATTCCTTATTATGAAAACTGTCAAATTCATACGAATTATTTTAGTTAGGCAAAATAAATACGCCTCAAAAATATATTTCGAAAGAAAAAAGAAACGGGTTTCCGCATTTTTGAATCGGATATTTAGATAATAAAACCGGTTCAATAAATTTAGCACGTTTGTTTTACTAGACTTTTTAATTATATGCATATAAGGTATTGAAACCGGTTTTATTACCTGAATATCCGGTTCAGAAATTTAAAAAACCCGGTTCTTTTTCCCTTGAAATTTATTTTTTTTGACCTATTTGGCATAATTGTATAAGTTTTTTAAAAAGTAATTCGGAATTCTAATCCGACAGTTCTAGCTAATAAGGAATTTATTCTCGATTTATAGAAATACACGCATATAGGGGGGTTTTAGTGACAAGAACCGGGTAATATTGAGAATAGACCACTAAAATTTTAACATAGCGATTTTTGGTCTTTGAGGACCCCACCTAAAATTTTATGAGCAATATTTTTTGTTAAATATTGCGACGATGAAAAATCGCATTTTGTGCTAATGGAAGTCCGGTTCAATAAATTAAGGACGAAAAGGAGGAAGAAGGAATAGAGTTAGAAGGACGAAATATTCTAAAAAAATCCTCATTCGATTTTACTGCAGAAATGTAATCTCAGAAAATACATACAATAACTACAAATCAAGATATGGAGATGTATCTTCATGTATAATAGGGTCGGGAACAAACAAAATAAATAAATAAAATAATCACACCATATCTCCGAACTTTGACCTATACATGCTTTTAGACCTTTTTAGACCACAGAAAACTAAAATGCCTTTTTAGACCTTAAAATGCCTTTTTTAGGCGATAGAAGCCTTTAAAGGCCCTAAAATGCCTTTTTAGGCGATATAATCCTGTAAAGGCCTTTTTAGGCGATAGAAGCCTCTAAAGACCTTAAACTGCCTTTATAGGCGATAGAAGCCTTTAAAGGCCTTAAACGTCCTTTTTAGCCGATAGAAGCCTCTAAAGGCCTTAAACTGCCTTTTTAGGCGATATAAGCCTTTAAAGGCCTTAAAATGCCTTTTTTGGCGATAGAATCTTGTAAAGGCCTTAAAATGCCTCTATAGGCGATAGAAGCCTCTAATGGCTTTAAAAAGCATTTTTATGCGATAGAAGCCTTTAAAGGCCTTAAAATGTCTTTTTAGGCGATAGAAGCGTCTAATGGCCTTAAAATGCATTTTTATGCGATAGAAGCCTTTAAAGGCTCTAAAATGCCTTTTTAGGCGACAGAAGCCTTAAAATGCCTTTTTAGGCGATTGAAGCCTTTAAAGGCCTTAAACGTCCTTTTTTGGCGATAGAAGCCTCTAATGTCCTTAAAATGCATTTTTATGCGATAGAAGCCTTTAAAGGCCTTAAAATGTCTTTTTAGGCGACAGAAGCCTTAAAATGCCTTTTTAGGCGATTGAAGCCTTTAAAGGCCTTAAAATGCCTTTTTTGGCGATAGAAGCCTCTAATGGCCTTAAAATGCATTTTTATGCGATAGAAGCCTTTAAAGGCCCTAAAATGTTCTTTTAGGCGATAGAAGCTTTAAAGGCCTTAAAATGCCTTTTTAGGCGATAGAAGATCTTTCATAACCAATAGGAATTTTTCTACCCCCAGATAATGACCTCGATTTTGTCGCAAAGTGTAATTGAACCTCCTGGAGACAGGTAACTTCCAAAAAATGAAAAAATTATTTTTGTTAAGTCTTCGAATATAGGAGGTCTTTTGTGAACTAAAAATTCCAATGATATTAAATGCCTCCCTTTTGAAAATTAGTATTTAAAAATTTCCCCACAACCATGATCGTTTTTGCTGGTTTTTAATTCTTTAACTTTATCTGCTACAATTGTAAACGATTTGTTTTGATTTCGTTTAGATTTTGCAATAATAAAATTATTTGCAATTGTTGGTAACTGTAGCAGTTGTTGTTGTTGTTTTTTTCTCATGCAGCAGACATCGATCGTTATGTTACAATTTGTGTGTGTGTGTTTGTGTGCGGGCTTATCAAGGTCGTTGCTAAACATTTTATGTAAAACAATAGCAAATAATGCTTTATTAGAGTAACTTCAACTTTAAAAAAAAAAAAAAAAACAAAAAAATTAAAATAAAAATATTTACAATTTGTTGCGGACATGGTAACAATTAAACCAAATAATTTCGAGTATGAAATTACCGTGTAAATGGTAATTCAGTACGATATGCCAAGTTCCGTGCAAATCTCAAGTTATAAGGGACTTTGCGGAACCATTTACATTAAATCGGACGTAAATATTTATGGGAGCTATATCTCAATCTGAACCGATTTTCACGAAACTTAACACGCATTATTCTAGACTTAATTCAGTAGGTTATGCCAAATTTCGCGAAAATCGAAGGATACATAGGGCCTTTGGTGCACCATTTACCTTAAATCGAACGAAAATATATGTGGGAGCTATATCTAAATCTCAACTGATTTTCACGAAATTTAAATCACATCGTTCTAGACTTAATTCAGTACGCTATGCTAAATTTCGTGCAAATCGAAAGATATATAAGGACTTTGGTGCACCATTTACATTAAATCGGACGAAAATATATATGGGAGCTATATCTAATTCTCAACCGATTTTCAAGAAATTTAACTCACATCTTTCTAGACTTAATTCAGTACTCTATGACAAATTTCGTGCAAATCAAATGATATATAGGGACTTTGGTACACCATTTACCTTAAATCGGACGAAAGTATATATGGGAGCTATATCTAAATCTCGACCGATTTTCACGAAATTTAACACACATCATTCTAGACTTAATTCAGTACCCTGTGCCAAATTTCGTAAAAGTCGAAGGATATATAGGGACTTTGGTGCTCTATTTACATAAAATCGGACGAAAATATATATGGGATCTATATCTAAATCTTAACCGATTTTCACGAAACTTAACATATATCATTCTAGACTTAATTCAGTACGCTATGCCAAATTTCGTGCAAATCGAATGAGTTATAGGGACTTTGGTAGACCATTTACCTAAAATCTGAAGAAAATATATATGGGAGCTATATCTAAAACTGAACCAATTTTCACGAAACTTAGCACACATCATTGTAGACTTAATCCAGTACGCAGTGCCAAATTTCGTGCAAATCTATAGTTATATAGGGACTTTGGTGCACCATTTATATTAAATCGGACGAAAAAATATATGGGAGCTATATCTATATGTGAACCGAGTTTCAGGAAATTTAAAACACATCATTCTGCATTTAATTCAGTAAGCTATGCCAAATTTCGTGCAAATCGAAGGATATATAGGGACTTTGGTGCACCTTTTACATTAAATCGGACGAAAATATATATGGGAGCTATGGCTAAATCTGAACCGATTTTTACGAAACTTAACACACATCGTTCTAGACTTAATTCAGTATGCTGTGCCAAATTTCGTGAAAATCGAAGGATATATAGGGGCTTTTTTGCACCATTTACATGAAATCGGACGAAACTGTGTAAGGGAGCTATATCTAAATCTGAACCGATGTGTCCAATTTCAATAGGGTTCGTCCTTGGGCCAAATAAATGAGCTGTGCCAAATTTCATCCAATTCGGATCATTAATGCGGCATGTATTTTGTTTACAATTTCACATGAACAGGCAGACTGGCAGCCATGCATCGATTCAGAAAGTGGTTCTATGCATATTTTCAAAAGGAACCATGTGTCTATCTCGTTTCCTTTTGCCTGTTATAAGCATATGCACAAAGACATAATACCCTGTACCACAGTGTGGTGAAGGGTATACAAATATCTTCCATTTTTATAAGAACTCTTCTATCTTGTGAATGTTGGAGATCTTCATTTGATCTCCGAAAAAGTTGACAGAGATCTTCATTTGTCTTCTAAATACCTTAAGATATACCATCCGACCTTGGAAACTCCTCTACAATTGTTTTCTTAAAAAATAATCCATTCGAAGTCTTAAATAAAGGGAATAATATTTAAAGGACTTGATATTCGGAACTCTCTGCATGTGTATTGGAAAAGCATATGGACTCTCGGTAAATAAATCTTCTAAGAGGTCGTTTCTTATACCCATTTTAAATTGATCATACCTTCAATACCTCGAAATTCGAATAAAATTCTTTTGAAATTGCGATATAGATCCGAAATTTCGCACATAATACTTCCAATGTGATATATCGGTCAACTTTTCAGGGTAGTCCCCAATAACATTACGCCCCAATATTTGGTATTTTGAGTAGGTTTTTCAATATAATCAACTGTAATTCGGTATTTCGTGTTTTCACTGAGTAAAAAAAATCTTCCCACTAAAAATGATCAATATTGGTCCATGTTTCCGGTTAGCCCCCATACAACAGTACCCGCTATTATTCGGTATTTTGGAGTGTTTTGGCACGTATTTCAGCCGAATTGGCTCTGGTTTGATTTTTCAGGTTCTCATGTAGTATCAAATCAGACCGGATTTATGTATTGGAAAGCATATTTTATTAAAAGAATACCTTTCTATGGAATTTGTCTACCAAATCGACATCATTTAATAAATCGAAAGACGTTTAACTTAACAATATGATTTCGTAACCCATACCCTTTATCGAAAAAAAGCTATCAGACATTATAATTAGTTTGTTTGAAAAATTACATCAAACTCGTTAACATTTATGAAATAATCATGTTTTACAAGAAATAGTCTGACCATACCTAGCCATGCTACGCAAAATGAAAACGCAACCTGCATTGAAAATTTATAATTTTGACAATGATGATATTTCTTTCTCGGTGAAGATTGATGGCAAACATATGAACATGTATTAATAATAAAAAAATAAACACACACACACAGACACGTATGTGAAACATCAAAACAAAACCACACAACTAATTACAATTATTACAATGCAGTTTTACATGGTGCAACTTTAATAGGGAGGGGGAATTTAAATTTAAATGAAAAAAAATGTAATTAACATTACGTCGAATGATTTAAACAGCATACGCACAACAAATGACATAAAGATGTTTGTTTTTTAAATATTTATATGGCACGTGAGTTTTTTATTTGTTTGTTTGGATTTTATTTTGATTTATTATGATGATTTTAATTTACATATTCAAACTTGAACGAGTCTCAATTGAGATTTCAATCAATTAAATTAATGTAAGAAAATTAATGACAATAAATTATTTTTAATAGCAAATTATTTTTGATATTATCTTTAAAATAGTTCCCTTCATTATGGGCATACGCCATGTGACCTTCAAGAGAGAATAAAACAAAAAACAAAAGACTTAAGCAACAAACACAATTTCAATATTTTTGACCACATTTCAGGAAAGTAAAAAAATTACTATTACCTATGTATTAGGTCTACATAAAATGCTAACAAAATTGACCACGCCTTATGATAGCATTTGAGAAATATTCTTTAAAAAATCAGGCCTTGAAGTAGCCTTGAAAAAATATTCCTTAAAAAATCCACACTTTGTGCTAGCCTTAGAAAAACATTATTTAAATTATTGGTCTGTTCCGGTACTTTTTTAATAGTAAATCTAGTAAAAGGGAACGGAAACTCGACGTCGAAAAGCTGCAAACACAATAGGTAGCCGAGACCAACTCCGCTCAACTTACCCATCTGCTTGAAGAAAGCACTTCTTGTCCCGATAATAGTTTAGAAGCACAATGGCAAAGAATTGCCCACTCCCTACAACTGCAGCAAAAACAACACTTGGGTACCAAAAACCACCACCAAGAAACCGATGGTACGATCAGGAGTGTCGTAATGCTACTGATGTGAAAAACGCAGCGTATAGGGTAACCCTGCAGACAGTAGCAATACGTAACGTGATGGAGAATTATCGGGAGAAAAGGAGAGAGGAAAAACGTGTTTTCCGAAAAAAAGAAGAAAGAACAAGAAAAACGTGAACGTGAGCAAATCGAGATGTACAGGAGTCAGAATGAAGTCCGGAAATTTTACCAACGAGTAAAACACCAAACCGAAGGCTTTGGTGCAGGCACATCCTCCTGTAGAGATGAAGAAGGAAACCTGGTGACAGATACAGACAGCGTGCTGAGGATCTGGAAGGAGCATTTTGAAAAGCTTCTGGTATCAAATAATGGCGGAGAAGAAAATACCCCAGAACCAATGAGAGATGATGGCATAGAGTGTATACCACCTAGCCAAGATGAGGTCATAAAATCAATTAATCGGCTCAAGAACAACAAAGCAGCAGGAGCCGATGGGTTACCGGCAGAACTATTCAAGACTGGTGGTCAGATGCTGGTAAGGAGCATGCACCAGCTGATTAGTACAATTTGGCTAGATGAATGCATGCCCAATGATTTGAACCTCAACATCCTGTGTCCCGTTCACAAAAAAGGAAACAAGACGATATGTGCCAAACTTGCATACAAAGTGCAATCCAGTGTGCTGTGTGAACGATTGGAGCCAATGGTCAATGACATCAGTGGACCATACCAATGCGGCTTCGGATCTGGCAAATCCACCATTGACAGAATTTCACTCTGCGCCAAATCCTGGAAAAGACCCACGAAAAACACATAGACACATACCACCTATTCCTCAACTGCATTCAACAGCCCTATCCGTTCAGAGGTGTTTAAAGCCATGTCTACGTTCGGCATTCCTGAAAAGTTAATACGGCTATGCAGGATAACTTTAAGTGGCACAAGATCAGCAGTTAACGTAGGAAAGGACCTATCGGAGCCCTTCAATACCGAACGAGGATTTAGACAAGGTGACAGTTTGTCGTGTGATCTTGTTTAACATCCTACTGGAAAAGGTCATACGAGACGCAAAGGTGAACAGAAATGGCACTGTGTACACCAAACAACACATGTTACTCGCCTACGCCGATGACATCGATATAATGGGCCGAACATTGCGAGCAGTAACAGCCACCTTTGAACAAATTGAAAAGAAGTCTGCCAGAGTGGGTCTGGCAATAAACGGAGAGAAGACCAAGCTGATGGTATCAACGCGCAAGACGTCCAGTAGACTCGGACCAACTGTGGAACTTGAGAACTACAGCTTCGAGGTAGTTAATGAATTTATATATACCTTGGTACCGTCATAAATAAAACGAATGACATCACTTTTGAAATTCGGAGAAGTATTGTGATGGCCAACAGATGCTACTATGGTCTGAGCAAACAACTCAAAAGCAAGGCCACCTCCCGCCAGACCAAACTCACACTTTACAAGACGCTGATACTACCCGTTCTATTATATAGATCAGAAGCATGGGTACTTGCGCAAGCAGATGAGACAGCTCTTGGAGTGTTTGAGAGAAAAATTCTCCGAAAGATCTATGGGCCAATCTGCGTCTAATGAACCACGAGCTCTACAATTTATACGCGGACATCGACATAGTCAGTCGTATTGAACTGCAGCGACTACGGTGGCTAGGCCATGTTGCGCAGATGAATGAGAATGCCCCAGCTCAAAAGGCATATAAAAACGAGCCTACTGATGGTTCCCGTAGAGGCGGAAGGCCACGAATTAGATGGAAAGACCAAGTAGAAAACAACATCTTGGAACATGGTCTTTCAAATTGGTAGATTTGCGCACAAGACCGATGCGCTTGGAATTATTTTTTAAGCTCGGCTTATGGAACAACCGCTCTGTAACAAGCCAGCTAAGTAAGTAAAAGCGAAACATTTCAAAATTGCTCTCAGAGTACAAAATAATTTGAAAAGTTCGGGAACGAAAATCTAGTAAATATGCCAAAATTAGATGACAATACTTCAATATAACAGCCAATCAGAAGTAGGCATTCCTTTTTACCATTTTTACTCGACCAAATTTCTCGAGTAAAAAGTTTAGAAAGAGAACGTAATTTTGTTTTGTGCTCTCTTAAATTTTATTCAATGTTTTACCAGTTTTCTGGGTTTAGGAACGGTTTTCGAGTAAAAATTTGCAAAACATGTAATATGAGTTGATTCTTTTAGGTTCTGGAATGGAACTTATATATATATATATTTATATATAATAATAAATTAAAAAGTAATAAAAAAATAACCGTTCCACATAATTCACCATAATTACAATAATTTTTTTTTTATTAAACAAGGCGATTAGTTAAAAAAATCATGTCAATGTCTAGGTTACAAGCTGTGGATCCAATTAAAAACAGCTAAAACAACTAACAAACAAGAGATTAACCGATTAGAAAATTTACAACAACTTGTTAACCAATTTGACATTCGCAGATAACCGTTAGAACACGAACAAAAAATTTATTATAAATAATGAGAAAATTTCCCAAACAATTTAGAGCATTATTGCGAAAAGTGACAACTGGATAAAAATGTTCATCACCAAGGCGGTAATAATTTTCACCCTATTCTACACCACTGTCCTGTGTGGAGAAATGGTGAGTATGAGGAGAAACCCCCCAACAATCAGGAGTAGAAGAAAAATATCAAAAAATGGATATCCCTTTTTAGAAAAACTGGACTTACGAATTAGTCAGCATAGAGGCCACAACCACCGATCCCGACATTGCTGACATCGCCGTAAAGGAAAAGCGCATTGGTCGTGGCCTTTATGCCTTTAGTGGTTTTTTGGATTTCAAAACGGATTTGGATGATTCGACAGTGGTGGATGTGCGTGTCTATCGTAGCTCTACGGAACGTGAACAGGATTATCAGCTAACCCCCTTTGTTATCGACAATGAAACTCTAACGAATTTTATCAATTTCCATTATAAGGCCTATATAATGCCATCGATTAAGGAATGTGCTCCCGATGCTCCACAGTTTGAGGGTGATGATGAATTTGAACCACCATTTAGTAAAATGCGTATCGATGTGAATGATTGCGATGTCCCTGTTGATGGTTTCCCCAATCTTTTGGAATATGGTCTATATAAGATTGAGGCCTATGCCCGCAATGATATTGAAATGTTTTTGAAGGTGGTGGTAAGGGTTGAGAGGCCATAGAGTGGGGGAAAGAATGGGGGGAGGGGAGATTATAAAAAAAAATTCAAAATGTTTGCATTTTTTATAAATTGGTTTCTCAATTTTCTATAGCCTAAAAATTGGTAAAATTTTTATATTTTTTAATTTGATTAAAATTTTGAAATAAATGTTTTAAAATATGGATAAATCTATAAGGAAGTTTAAATTGAAATTATTAAGCCTTTTGAAACCGAAACAAATTTAGGTAATTTTTGAAAATATTTTCAAAATCATATTTGTATTAATTTTATAATTTTTATAAATAATTTTAAATTTAAAAAAAAGTTTGCAACAAAAGACTGCGTTAGAAAATAAAAAAATATATTAACAAATTACAGAAATTAGCACATTCAAACATACATCTAAATCTGATAACGTTACGCCCTAATTCATGGCAAAGTTGGTAAATTGAGGGAACCAGTGGAGAGAGGGAGATGGGTCGTCACTGATATTGTGCAGCTGATGAAAATATCATATGGTCAGCTGCAGAAGACAATCGTTCGGAAGACAATGAAGGCAAAAAATATATGGAATAAAAATAAAATTGAAATATGAGAACCGCTGGCTGGCTGCCGGTTTGAAATGGAAATTAAGTTCGGTAGCTATTTTGTAAGATCGAGAAAAATTACACAAAATTTAAAATGGTGTTGATAATTGTTGCAATTGTTAATTGTTAGGATATTTGAGGAAGAGGTACATTGAATATTTTTTTCAATTTTTTTTTCCAATAAGACGTGGATTTTTAAAGAATATAATTCCAAGGCAACCATAAGGTACGGATTTTTTAATGAATAATTTTCTATGGCTACCATAAGGCGTGGATTTTTTAAAGAAGATTTTTTTCTAAGCTACCATAAGGTGCGGATTTTTTAAAGAATAATTTTTAGGGCTATCATAAGGCGTGGATTTTTTAAAGAATATTTTTTTCAAGGCTCTTATAAGGCCTGGATTTTTTAAAGAATATTTTTTCGAGCTTCCTATAAGGCGTGGATTTTTTAAAGAATATTTTTTCGAGGTTCCTATAAGGCGTGGATTTTTTAAAGAATATTTTTTCGAGGTTCCTATAAGGCGTGGATTTTTTAAAGAATATTTTTTCGAGGTTCCTATAAGGCGTGGATTTTTTAAAGAATATTTTTTCGAGGTTCCTATAAGGCGTGGATTTTTTAAAGAATATTTTTTCGAGGTTCCTATAAGGCGTGGATTTTTTAAAGAATATTTTTTCGAGGTTCCTATAAGGCGTGGATTTTTTAAAGAATATTTTTTCGAGGTTCCTATAAGGCGTGGATTTTTTAAAGAATATTTTTTCGAGGTTCCTATAAGGCGTGGATTTTTTCCCAAGGCTTTTCTAAATATTTTTGTCAAGGCTCCTAGAAGGAGCGATTTTTTAAATATTTTTCAGTGCTCTATTAATACAAGGCAGGGTATTTTTTTAATACCACCTTTTACTGGGTTTTTGAAAACATTTTATTTGCTCCGATCAACTTGAAAACTACTCTAAATTTAATTTAATGTTTCATTTTGCCATAATGGTGAATGTTGTTTTAATTCAAGTTTTTTCTGTTTTTTTTTTTCTTTAAAATGAGGGGGGTTTGAATTTCATTTGGGAGTTTTCTATGAGTCGTTTTACTTTGCCGCACACTTTTAAGGCTGCTCAACGTTGTTTTATGATTACAATGTTGGTTGGTTGAGTGCCTGTTGGCCACAATGGAAACTATTTGATTGTTTTGAAAACTGTAATAGGGTATAGTTTTTCCAGCTTAATGCAACGGCGAACAAAAAGACACACCTTTGTTTTGTTACAACTTCGAAGAGAGGTGTTTAGTTGGAAATGGTAAAGCTTTTAAAACGTGGAATGTGTTTTTGGTTTCATATTTGGAATAAAAATGTGGCTAATGGCTGCTTCCTGCCTAGTAAAACCACAATATTTTTCTTTGGCAAAAATGTTTGTTGCCCTGACTTAATGGTAACACAGAGGTCTATAATCAATTTTTTGACTCATTGGCTGTCGGGGGTTTCCTTCCCATAGTCATTCATGAGCTTTGCGTTTTTTTTCGGTTTTTATATCCCACAATTGAGAATTGGGAAATTTGTTTGGTTTTTCAAGTATTTGAATTTTTATTTTTTAGCATAAAAACTGAAAAATCAATGCCATAATAATGCTGTTGCCTTGACTTGAAGTTGCGGATTTTTTTCTTCTTGTTAATTTGTAAAGATTAGCATAAATACTTAAAGGTTTTCTTTAAAATTAGAAACTCAACAAATAATTGTTGACAGTTCAAAAGAAAAAAACATTGAATTTTGAATGTTTGGTTGCGTGAGAAAATGTTGGTTAATTGATGGCTAACTTCAAAACAAAAGACTTAAGAAACAAACTTGAAGTGTCATCATTAAAAGCCATAACTTTGAATATTTTGTTCCTCTTAGTTGATAAATGATTTCTTCCCCTTAAGTCATAAGAATTGTGAGAACTTTTGGGTGATATTCATTCAACAGTTTAGCATCAAGGAGATACGATTTTTTTTCAAAAAAAATAAATATTATTTTTCCATTCCGACATTTCCTTCCACATTTTTTTTATTTTCTGCTATAAATATATTGGTCATTACTTTCTCGCCAAATATGGTCGGCATGCGATTATTCTTTTTTAATATTTATTTTTTTAAGATATTAAAGCATATTATAATTCATTTATATGCAAATCCAATTGCACTCGTAACATGACGTTATGGCTATCATAAAATGTATTGAAATGTATTTTCTGTTTTTTGATTAACTTGTTATGCAAATTTCTTCCAAAGAAATTCCCACCACATCGGAGTAATTCAAAACGCCGGAAACGCAATTAAAATAGCATACAAATAGTAATAATTATAAATTTATGTTAATCAAACAAAAGACTTAAGACACAAACAAACATGGATTACCGGGAATTGGCATGCAAAATAAATTTTGGTATATTGACCAAAAAAGTAAATGTTCCATTTAAAATGGATTAAAATTCTTATAATTTCACAAAGTATTTATGACCATTTGTTCTGCACAATTTTAGAATAACAAATTCCAAAAAAAAAAAAAAAAAAAAAAAAAAAAAATACAAAGTAAATAACGAACCATTTAATAAGTAATTTCCTTAATTAGAATTAAATAAAACCAGTAAGGAAAGTAGTAAAGTCGGAGGGGGCCGACTATATGATACCCATCACCACAACACATGGATTCCTAACAGACATCACATTTTTAAAGAACCCGTAACCGATACTAAATTTTTGATTTGGTCAGATATAGAATCTATATCTAAATCTGAACCGATTTTCACGAAACTTAACACACATCATTCTAGACCTAATTTATTACGCTGTGCCAAATTTCGTGCAAATCGAAAGATATATGGGGACTTTGGTATACCATTTACCTTAAATCGGACGAAAATATATATGGGAGCTATATCTAAAGCTGAACCGATTTTACGAAACTTAACACACATTATTCTAGACCTAATTCATTACGTTGTGCCAAACTTCGTGCAAATCGAAAGATATTATGGTACACCATTTACCTTAAGTCGGACGAAAATATATATGGGAGCTATATCTAAATCTGAACCGATTTTCAGGAGACTTAACACACATCATTCTAGACCTAATTCAGTACGGTATGCCAAATTTCGTGCAAATCGAAAGATATATAGGGACTTTGGTGGACGATTTACATTTAATCGGATGAAAATATATATGGGAGCTATATCTAAATCTGAACCGATTTTCACGAAACTTAACACACATCATTCTAGACCTAATTCATACGCTGTGCCAAATTTCGTGCAAATCGAGAGATATATAAGGACTTTTGTGCACCATTTACCTTAAATCGGACGAAAATATATGGGAGCTATATCTAAATCTGAACCGATTTTTTCCAATTTCAATAGGGTTCATCCTTTGGCCAAATAAGTGACCTATGCCAAATTTCATCCAAATCGGATCGTAAATGCGACCTATACTTTGTTTACAAAAATACATGGACGGACATACGGACATTCGTAAATCGACTCAGAAAGTGATTCTATGCATATTCTAAAAAGGAACCATCTATCTCGTTTCCTTTTGCCTGTTACAAACATATGCATAAAGACATAATACAGTGTGGTGAAAATTATTCTTTAAAGAGTTCACGCCGTATGGGACTGCAGGAAAATATTCTTTAAAGAATTCACGCCTCATGGAAGCCCAGAAGAAATATTCTTTGAAGAATTCACGCCTCATGGAAGCCCAGAAGAAATATTCTTTAAAGAATTCACGCTTTATGGGACTCCAGGAAAAATATTATTTAAAAAATGAACGCCTTATGGCAGCCCAGGAAAAATATTCTTCAATGAATTCACACCTTATGGGAGCCCAGTAAAGTATTCTTTAATAAATCCACGCCTTATGGGAGCCCAGGAAAAATATTATTTAATAAACCAACGCCTTGTGGGAGCCCAGCAAAAAGACCCTTTACTAAATCCACGCCTTATGGGAGCCCAGGAAGATTAATCTTTAATAGATCTACGGCTTATGGGAACCCAGGAAGAATTATCTTTAATAGATCTACGGCTTATGGGAGGCCAGGAAAAATATTATTTAATATTAATTAAGAAAAATATTCTTAATTAAATCCACGCCTTATGGGAGCCCAGAAAAAATATTCTTAATTAAATCCACGCCTTATGGGAGCCCAGAAAAAATATTCTTAATTAAATCCACGCCTTATGGGAGCCCAGAAAAAAATATTCTTTAATAAATCCACGCCTTATGGGAGCCCAGGAAAAAATATTCTTTAATAAATCCACGCCTTGGATGGTCCCTGAAAAAATATTCTTTAATAAATCCACGCATGTATTGGTCGCAGGAAAAATATTCTTTAATAAATCCACGCCTTGGATGGTCCCTGAAAAAATATTCTTTAATAAATCCACGCCTGTATTGGCCGCAGGAAAAATATTCTTTAATAAATCCACGCCTGATGGGAGCCCAGGAAAAATATTCTTTAATAAATCCACGCCTGATGGGAGCCCAGGAAAAATATTCTTTAATAAATCCACGCCTGATGGGAGCCCAGGAAAAATATTCTTTAATAAATCCACGCCTTATGAGAGCCCAGAGAAATATTCATCAATAAATCCACGCCTTATGGAAGCCCAGGAAAATATTCTGTAATAAATTCACGCCTTATGGGAGCCCTGAAAATAGTCCTAAATAAATATTATTTAAAAAAAAACATCCTGTACCTATCCGGAAATCGTTTATCCGTATCAGAATCCACCCAAAAATTTAACAACTGAAAAAATTCCATTCCCATGAAATATCAAAACATGTGTCGATTATCTATTGTAAAAAAAATTATTCTTTACAATAAATTTGCGCAACAGGTTTTCCGCATTGCACAAAACCCAAAATAAAAATAAATAAAAAAACCTCACAATGGCTTTAGCATTGCGGGTTGTTTAACAACTTATCACAATTTAGGTCGCAAGGGCGTTGAATTGCCAATTATTTACATTTATGGGTAAGTATAGCAGAAAAAAACTGCGGGCGAATGGACCGAACCAAAAAAAAAAAAACAAATAAAACAATGGTCACACAAATTTGGTCAGGAGGAGGTCGGTCGATCGGAGGTTCATTTGGTCGGTCATATGGAAACAGGTTTAAATATTTCCTGTATCAATGAGCTGACTACAACATTGATTGAGAATATAACTGTTTTATGGGGTTTTTGGTTTTTTTTTTATTTTGGCAATTGTTGTTAACTCCATTGTTAACTAGCCCAGTTTGTGGCAAAATAAAAAAACAACAACAACAAAACATACATTTTAGTTTTACATTTTCAAAGTGTGTTATTACTGGACTCTAGCACTTTTTTTTTTTTTTTTTTTTTTTTTTTTTTTGGCCAACAAACGATGAAAGCCATTGGGGGTTATTTGGTCTTTCCCATTGTTACAGAAAAAACCTTTCATTTTTTCGCCAACACACACACACACATACACAATCTACACACTCATGGAAAGCCCCAGCGTTATACGATTTTTTTTTTTTTTTTTTTTTGTTACCACTTTCTTTTGGCCACCCATAATGTTGGCAAAGACTCCAGTCAACGATTTTGCCCTTTTATGGCTGGAAGAAAGTCAACTCCAGAAGAAGAGGAAAAAAAACACACCATCATCAACTTCAATCCAATTTCCTGCCTTGCTGATTATATTTTTGCGATGTGTTCATGTTAATGTCCAAGTTAAAGTTCATCACCTGGCTTTAATGTTAACGACTTGTTGATTATTTGTTTGTTGTTGCTGTTTTTTTTTTCTTCTGAACTACCGACAATAGGCTTATGGCGGGGAAGTAATGATACGAGCAATTATTTTTATTATGAGTAACTCTTACCTTACCCTAATTGAAATAGTCAAACCAGAGAGATTGGACATACCTGCAAGGAAAGAAAGAAATGAATTTCAATTAGTAAAAATAGTTTAAAAAAATATAAATTGTAAAAAATTGAAAGCATTAAGTCGCAAAAATATTCCTTTGTAAAAAATACGCCTTGTGGGAGCCCAGAAAAAATATTCTTTAAAAAAACCCACGCCTTATGGGAGCCTTGAAGAAATATTCTTTAAACCACAGACAACTTCTAGATCCTATATTTACCATAGAAAACCTCTAGATCCTTGGACGACCTCTAGGTTTTCCATAGACAAAAGGTTACCACTAGGAACCTCTGTAGATCACAGAGAACCTCTAAATCGTATATATGATACCCTTCATCACTTTGGGTATATTCAACATACGTCGCATTTATGAAGCATCAGTAAAATGAAATTTAAAGCATATATCAATCGGACACCCGTTGATTATTTGGACACATATCTGATAAACATGAGGAGTTCTTGGTGCACCATTTACATAAAATCGGATGAAAATATTTATAAAAACTATATCGAAATCTAAACCGATTTCATCGAAACTTGTCTCAGAATATCGGCCACATTTTGAGTTCTTGGTGCATCATTTACATAAAATCGGGAGAAAATCTGTATGGTAGCTATATTCAAATTTGAACCGATTTCAATAAAACTTTCCACATGCTAGGTTTTATAAATTATATAACTTTGGGTCTTGGGTGCACCTTTTACTTAAAATCTGACGAAACTATATATCTGAACCGATTTCAACAAAACTGGATACACGTTATCTGATAATAACTTCAATAAATTGTGCAAAATTTTGTGCCAATCGGACCCACCTGGGAAGTTCGGTGCATCATTTATATCTAACTTCTAGGTTATACTAAGTTCAGTACGAAATATGGACTTTGGTGCACCATTTACATTAAATCGGACTAAAATGTATATCAGAGCTATATCTAAATTTGGACCGAATTTCAGGAAATTTAACACACATAATTTTAGACCCAATTCGTTATGCTGTGTGATATTTGGTGCAAATCGAAAGATATGTAGATATTTTGGTGCACCATTTACGTTAAATCGGATGAAAATATATATGGGAGGAGCTATATCTAAATCTGGACCGATATCCAGGAAACTTAACACACAGCATTCTAGACCTTATTCTGTACGCTATGCCAAATTTCGTGCAAATCAAAAAAAAAAAAAAAATATATATATATATATGGACCTTGGTACACCATTTACGTTAAATCGGACGAAAATGTATATGGGAGCTATATGTAAATCTGAACCGATTTTCACGACATTTAACACACATCATTCTAGACCTTATTCATTACGCTGTGCCAAAATTTCGTGCAAATCGAAAGATATATAGGGACTTTGGTGCACCACTTACATTAAATCGGACCAAAATATATATGTGAGCTATATCTAAATCTGAACCGATTTTTCCCAATTTCAATAGGGTTCGTCCTTGAACCGAATAAGTGGCCTATGCCAAATTTCATCTAATTGGGATCATGAATGCGACCTGTACTTTGTTTACAATTTAACATCGACAGACGGACGGATGGACGGACATAAATCGATTCAGAATGTGGTTCCATGCATATTCTCAAAAGGAACCATGTGTATATCTCGTGTCCTTTTGCCTGTTACAAACATATGCACAAAACAGAATACCCTGTACCACAGTGTGGTGAAGGGTATAAAAATCCACGCCTTATGGTAGCCTTGAAGAAATATTCTTTAAAAAATCCACGCCTTATGGGAGCCTTGAAGAAATATTCTTTAAAAATTCCACGCCTTATGGGAGCCTTGAAGAAATATTCTTTAAAAAATCCACGCCTTATGGGAGCCCAGAAAAAAATATTCTTTAATAAATCCACGCCTTATGGGAGCCCAGAAAAAATATTATTTAATAAATCCACTCCTTATGGGAGTCCAGGAAAAATATGCAATAATAAATCCACGTCTTATGGTAGCCCAGGAAAAATTTGCAATAATAAATCCACTCCTTATGGGTGCCCAAGAAAATTATTCTTTAATAAAGCCATGCCTTATGAGAGCCCAGGAAAAATATGCATTAATAAAGCCATGCCTTATGAGAGCCCAGGAAAAATATGCATTAATAAATCCACGCCTAATGGGAGCCTAGGAAAAATATTCATGACTTATTGGAGCCCAGGAAAAATAGTCTTTGATAAATCCACGCCTTATGGGAGCCCAGGAAAAATAGTCTTTGATAAATCCACGCCTTATGGGAGCTCAGGAAAATATTGTTTAATAAATCCTCGCCTTGTGGGAGCCCAGAAAAAATATTATTTAATAAATCCACGCCTTATGGGAGCCCAGAAAAAATATTCTTTAATAAATCCACGCCTTATGGGAGCCCAGAAAAAATATTTTTTAAGAAATCCACGCCTTATGGTAACCCAGGAAAAATATGCAATAATAAATCCACTCCTTATGGGTGCCCAAGAAAATTATTCTTTAATAAAGCCATGCCTTATGACAGCCCAGGCAAAATATGCATTAATAAATACACGCCTAATGGGAGCCTAGGAAAAATATTCATGACTTATTGGAGCCCAGGAAAAATAGTCTTTGATAAATCCACGCCTTATGGGAGCCCAGGAAAAATAGTCTTTGATAAATCCACGCCTTATGGGAGCTCAGGAAAATATTGTTTAATAAATCCTCGCCTTGTGGGAGCCCAGAAAAAATATTATTTAATAAATCCACGCCTTATGGGAGCCCAGAAAAAATATTCTTTAATAAATCCACGCCTTATGGGAGCCCAGAAAAAATATTTTTTAAGAAATCCACGCCTTATGGTAACCCAGGAAAAATATGCAATAATAAATCCACTCCTTATGGGTGCCCAAGAAAATTATTCTTTAATAAAGCCATGCCTTATGACAGCCCAGGCAAAATATGCATTAATAAATACACGCCTAATGGGAGCCTAGGAAAAATATTCATGACTTATTGGAGCCCAGGAAAAATATTCTTTAATAAATCCACGCCTTATGGGAGCCCAGGAAAATATTGTTTAATAAATCCTCGCCTTGTGAGAGCCCAGGAAAAACTGTTCTTTAATAAATCCACGCCTTATGGGAGCCCAGGGTAAAATTCGTTGATAAATCCACGCCTTATAGGAGCCCATGACCTTAAAATATTCTTTAAAAAATCCATAGATCTTACAACAATTAGACGTGGATATCGTAAAGAATTTATTTCAAGCCACTGATGAGCCTTGGATTTCTTATAGTCAATTTCTGAAGCTGCTGATGAGGCGTGGATTTCTAAAAGAATATTTTTCAAGCCTCTGATAAGGCGTGGATATCTTAAAGAATATTTTTTTAAGCCTCTGATAAGGCTTGGATTTCATAAAGAATATTTTTTCAAGCCTCTGATAAGGCGTGGATATCTTAAAGAATATTTTTGTAAGCCTCTGATAAGGCTTGGATTTCATAAAGAATATTTTTTCAAGCCTCTGATACGCCGCTGATAAGGCGTAGATTTCTTACAGAATTTGTTCATGTATTATATTTCTACAACAACAGCAAAAAGACACAGTAAGGACTCCTCATTTTTTCTCGCCCAGCTTTGTTTTTAATAAAAAGGCCATAAAACGTTAAGTTTATCAAATTAATACTTCAACGCCATTTCGAAGGAATTACAACCTCGCCAGCAATATCACCAACAACAACAACAATAATAAGAAAGTAAAATATGATTAATAATTAAATATAAATACTGCAATTTATTTTCGAACAGCAAAAATCACTTAAGCGATTGCTGCAATCACTGTTGGTAATCCCTTTATGCTTAAGATAAAGAAAAAGGAGGAGGAGAAGGTGAAAAAAATAACCCAAAATGAAAGAGAAATGATGTGAATTTTAATGATGCTGGTTCGAAAATTTGAAATGGGAATTTCATGATGTAATAAAGAAACAATGAAAAAACAATTGGTTACCCATATCCCACCATTATTGAACATAATCAATTTTATGGTGGCAAATTACTTGCAATTATTAGCCGCAGAAAAAAAGAAAAATAAATAGCAACAAAAAATACAGATACAAAGTAAAACAGTAGCTTAATGACCCAGCGTTCAAAGAGGCGGGGTCACAATGTTTGTTCAGATAACTTCGTGTTGGGTTACTATAAATATTTCAAAGGCGTTCGATCTGATCTACATACGTACACCCCACTAGAGTAGGGCTTACTCACACAGGTCTCAATCGAATGCCGTGTACTCATATGATCACTTGTGCATGAATTGTTAGTTAGTATTAGAAAGCAAATAATATTTTCTTTCAAAATCCAAAAAAAAAAATTGGCTGCATCACATTCCATGAAAATCCGCATAAACCACCATAATTTCACTTATTTCAGGCGGCATGACGTAATAATAACTATGCACATAACTTTTGCTTGATAACTTTAAAACGTAGAAAGATCGAGTGTGGCTGACCTCATGTCTATTTGCACAAAACCCTAACTACACATATTCATACATTAACATATACAAAGTAAATGGAAAGGTTATTAGATTGGAAGGCCTGAATAAATATTCTTTAAAAAATCCACGCCTTGTGAAAGGAGGCTTGAAAAAATATTCCTTAAAAAATCCACGCCTTGTGGAAGGAGACCTGAAAAAATATTCTTTAAAAAATCCACGCCTTGTGAAAGGAGGCTTGAAAAAATATTCCTTAAAAAATCCACGCCTTGTGGAAGGAGACCTGAAAAAATATTCTTTAAAAAATCCACGCCTTGTGAAAGGAGGCTTGAAAAAATATTCCTTAAAAAATCCACGCCTTGTGGAAGGAGACCTGAAAAAATATTCTTTAAAAAATCCACGCCTTATGGAAGGAGCCTTGAAAAAATATTCTTTAAAAAATCCACGCCTTATGGAAGGAGGCTTGAAAAAGTATTCCTTAAAAAATCCACGCCTTGTGGAAGGAGGCTTAAAAAATATTCTTTAAAAAATCCACGCCTTGCGGAAGGAGGCTTGAAAAAATATTCTTTAAAAAATCCACGCCTTGCGGAAGGAGGCTTGAAAAAATATTCTTTAAAAAATCCACGCCTTGCGGAAGGAGGCTTGAAAAAATATTCTTTAAAAAATCCACGCCTTGCGGAAGGAGGCTTGAAAAAATATTCTTTAAAAAATCCACGCCTTGCGGAAGGAGGCTTGAAAAAATATTCTTTAAAAACTCCACGCCTTGCGGAAGGAGGCTTGAAAAAATATTCTTTAAAAAATCCACGCCTTGCGGAAGGAGGCTTGAAAAAATATTCTTTAAAAAATCCACGCCTCATCAGAGGCTTGAAAAAATATTCTTTAAAAAATCCACGCCTTGCGGAAGGAGGCTTGAAAAAATATTCTTTAAAAACTCCACGCCTTGCGGAAGGAGGCTTAAAAAAATATTCCTTAAAAACTCCACGCCTTGCGGAAGGAGGCTTGAAAAAATATTCTTTAAAAAATCCACGCCTTGCGGAAGGAGGCTTGAAAAAATATTCTTTAAAAAATCCACGCCTTGTGGAAGGAGGCTTGAAAAAATGTTCTTTAAAAAATCCACGCCTTGTGGAAGGAGGCTTGAAAAAATAATCTTTAAAAAATCCACGCCTTGTGGAAGGAGGCTTAAAAAATACTCTTTAAGCCAATATTCTTTAAAAAAAAACACGCCTTGCGGAAGGAGGCTTGAAAAAATATTCTTTAAATAAACCACGCCTCTTGTAGGCCTTGAAAAAATATTCTTTAAATAAACCACGCCTCTTGTAGGCCTTGAAAAAATATTCTTTATATAAACCACGCCTCTTGTAGGCCTTGAAAAAATATTCTTTAAATAAACCACGCCTTTTGTAGGCATTGAAAACATATTCTTTAAAAAATCCACGCCTTGTGGAAGGAGGCTTGAAAAAAATATTCTTTAAAAAAACAACACCTCTTGTAGGCCTTGAAAAAATATTCTTTAAAAAATCCACGCCTTTTGGAAGGAGGCTTGAAAAAATATTCTTTAAAAAATCCACGCCTTGTGGAAGGAGGCTTGAAAAAATATTCTTTTGGAACTCATTTCTTCTTCTCAACCTTTTTTATTTCCAAATTTTATTCTGCAGGTATTTTGGGAATTTTTTTCTTCCTTTTCAAAAATAATAGTGGGTGTTCGCAAAAATTACCTAGGGCCAAAAAGGTCCGTCACACTGATTATAGCCGCCGCTATTGCTTGGTCTAATTTAAATATTTATTTAAAACCAAACTATGAACTACCAAAAAGTTGTTTCGCCTATAAATGATTTTCCACCTTGATTGCTGATAAGAATAACAATAAGAATGAAAACCGCAAGAAGTAAACGGAAAAATAGACTTTGTTCTTGTGGTGGTGCTGGGTGGGTGTTGCCTACAGACTAACCCCTAAAACCAAGTTGAAAAAAATAAACAAAAATAACCAAAAATGTTTTATTTTTCAGCAATTTATGAAACTGTTTTACATAGAGGCTAAAAACCACAAAAATATTTCACATAAGCCTGAGCGTAGTGACCAGTATTTGAAAACAAACAACAACAAAAAACTTAACAACAATTTACCAAAGTTCACTAGAGCAAAATGTTAGCTCTAGTCGATGTTTAATTTTTTTCTTGGCATTTTTCATTTTTTTGTTGTTGTTGCTGGTCTACATAATACCAGCAATGTCTTTGGTACTCAATAATTATAAAACTAAAAGTACAAAAATATTTTTTTCAAGACAACCATTCAAAAGAGACCACAAATAAAGCGGGTCATATATGAAACGTAATGAAAACGTGTCACATAAAATGTCACTTCGAAAAAAAAGAAGTCATTAATCATTTCATTAAAAAGAAATATGAAGAGGGGCATAGACCCCACAAATGAAGATGAGAATAATAATAAACAAATGAAAATAAAATAAAAACTAAAACATGTTAAAGTAAGACAGAGAAAACAACTTTGGGTCACCGAAAATTATGGGTGACAAAATTTTGTGGTCATTTCATCAAAACAAATATTAAATTAACGAATATGTGTTTGTATGTGCATAAAGGACAAAGTAAATGAATGAAAAAAGAAATAAATTTCAAATCCAAAATCTCAAAAAAAAAAATAAAAGAATTAAAAAAACTTCCAATCTCAAAAGAAATAAAAAACCCCCTCAAAAAACCAACTAGGCCTCTAAACATGATAAGGCATGTCGTAGATTTTTTATGAACTTTCGATGACTGTCACACATTTTGTTGTTGTTGTCGAATTTTAATATTCATCCATTTGTCGCGCTCTCTATCTGTCTCTCTTTTATCTTCTGATGTATAACAAGTTCAACGTTCGTTTCTTAAGTCTTTTGTTTTTGTTTTTTTTTTTTTTTTTTGTCACATAAAGCATGCGGTTAATGCTCCACTGGCAATAGGGTATTACTTTGTGTGTGTGTGTCTTTCTGTCTTTGAAATGGAAATACACATTAGGCTGAGTATTATTTACACTGTATTATTATAAAAACAATAACAAAAATAAATGCATGAATGATTTTGCTTACACCTCTCTATTTAAAAAAGGGAAGACAAAACTTGGAAAAATTTACTTGAAAATGAAATGGTTTAATTAACAATAATTATAAAAAAATTACAGTGGAACCGTTAGATTTAGTGGCACGGAAGGGGTTTGAAAAGGTAAACCAGAACATGAGGTTTCTTTTCAAGCGAAATTTCAAATCTTAAATTTAGGTTTTTGACTATAAATATAGATTTAGAGAATACTAGATTTTATAAAGAATATTTTCTCAAGCCTCCTTCCGCAGGGCGTGGATTTTTTAAAGATTATTTTTTCAAGCCTTCCGCAAGGCGTGGATTTTTTAAAGATTATTTTTTCAAGCCTCAGATGAGGCGTGGATTTTTTAAAGATTATTTTTTCAAGCCTCATATGAGGCGTGGATTTTTTAAAGATTATTTTTTCAAGCCTCATATGAGGCGTGGATTTTTTAAAGATTATTTTTTCAGGCCTTCCGCAAGGCGTGGATTTTTTAAAGATTATTTTTTCAGGCCTTCCGCAAGGCGTGGAT
>NW_026888980.1:0-12245 GCF_032173495.1 Musca vetustissima
TATGTGCTATATAGTATACTTTAACTTTCAGTTTTACGTATTGCTATAAAGTCTAGAATGATATATGTTAAATTTCGTGAAAATCGGTTCAGATATATCTCCCATATATATTTTTGTCTGATTTAATGTAAATGGTGTATCAAAGTCCCTAATGTTTGGAAGGTTTTGTTGAAATCGGTTCAAATTTGGATAGAGCTACCACATCTTTCATTTACATAAAGATGCACCAAGATCTCAAAATGTTGCCGATATGCATAAAACATACAGAAGTTAGTATAACTTAACCTGTGACAAGTTTCGATGAAATCGGTTTAGATTTCGATATAGCTTTTATATATTTTTTCGGCCAATTTTAAATAAATGGTGCACCAAACTCCTCACAAATAATCAACGGGTGTCCGATTAATATTTGCTCTAAATTGATTTACATAATTTTGTCCCATTGTAAAAAGCAACCGTATATCTGACCAAACGAAAAATGTAATATAGGTTGCAAAATGCGAATATACCTAAAGTGGTGAAGGGTATCTCATAGTCGGCCCCGTCCGACTTAACTACTTTCCTTACTGGGTTTTAGTTATTCCTGTCTTGCAGCAAATGAGAAATATGTACAATATAGCCTAAGTGATTATGAGTATCTTTACTAGTTTTACTTGTTTATATTGTTTATAGTCAGTTGTATCCTACAAATTATGGAATTAAAAAATCGGTCACTAGTTAGGCGTAGCCCTCATATAATGATAACCCCAAATCTTCGGTAATTCCTACACTATGTAATCAATATTGGCCCCCCTTTATGCATAGCCTCATATAACTTTGTAATCTAAAGTACAGAAATTTGAAAATTTTATACTCTGCAGCGCGTTATCAGTACCAGTCCACGTTGTGGGGTTTTAAGATTTTAGGAAAAATTCCCATTAAAACTTGCTGTAATTTCTGCAGAATTATCTGTATAGACCATTTTTCTACTTTTTTTGACATCCGTCATTTTGAAATTGAAATATATCGGTCAGTATTTAGGCGTAGCTCTCATATGTAATCAATATTGGTCCCCCTATTGATGCAGAGCCAAGTCTAAATTACAGTAGTTTGTGGATTTTATACTCTGCCACGCGTTATCAGTATCAGCCGACGTTTTGGGGTTTTAAGATTTTAATTTCTGCAGAATTATCTGTATAGGCCATTTTTCCACTTGTTTTTTTTACTTCCGTCATTTTGTGTTTTCATAACTGTTACTAGCGAATGTCTAATATGTTATATAAAAACAAAATACTTCCTATTTTCCATAGATTTTCATCAGAGCTGAAGAAAATATTTCCTACGCTCTTATAACCCATAATTCTTTGAGTACACATGCACACATTCAGAGGAAACACTCAAACCGTGCCACTTTCTTATTTCCATTTGCTATGTTCCCAATCTAACGTAAGACCTCTGCAATTGGAATAACTCCACATAAGCATACCGCACAAAGCTACTGCTGGCATGTTGCAAACACGACACAAACATTCGATTTACACTGTTCTTTTCCTGTTGTTTTTCTCAAAAGATTTGTTGTTTGAGTAATATGAAGAAAAGACACACACTTCTTGCATTAACTATGCATATGATATGACAACAACAATACCAAGAGCACCAACATGAAAGTTTTGAAGTTATATTGAGTCTATATCTTTCTACTGGAATATGTCACTTGGCTGTTTAAATCCAAAATGCTAGATAAAATACTTGCTTTAGTTTCAAACTAAATCTATCGAATGAAACTTCGTTTGAAGGAAGATAGAGAGAGAATATGGTCATATAAAGAGGAATATCAATGAAATTGTAATAAAAACAACTATAACGTACACAAACAATTTAAGGGGATTTTCTGATCAATTCGAATCTTCAGTAATTCAAGGATTGTTGTTTGTTCCTCAAACATAAGATCCGGGCGGGCACGAGACAAATGCAAAATTCGGTATATTTTACAGTTATTTTTTTTTTTGACAAAGGCGGAAATGCAAACCCAGCGGCTAAAATTGTAAATGATATTTACTGTTCCAATACTGTGACAGCCAATTATGTGCAATTTTGATTTCGTAGATTCCGTTCAGGAATTTTTGATGTTAAAAATGCACCTCGCACAGATAGGCCGGTACTCGAAAATGTCGATATAATCGGAGAAATGATCGAAGCTCGCTCAGGATCTAAAAATCGACCATAAACACATATACAATTGACGAGAAACGGCCAGAATTGGCCGAGAGCATGATTTCTACGAGAGACGCATAATGAAGTTACCTTTAAAATGGCAACAAATCGTACAACATAACGGTGCATATTTGGCCCAAATCGGACATACCGAAGCATTTTAAATAAAGTCCTTTAGATTATATAAAAATAATGGATTTATTTTTCCCCAACATAATATGATGCGATTTACCTGCGTTTTTTCTCCAGCTTTACCTCAATATAGTCAATATTCAAAATCACATTTTTGACAACTTACTGGTTTGACCATAATTTTTAAACAATAGAATTCACGTACCAATTTGGCAGTTGGTTAAGCTTTAAGCTATAAACAAAGGTTATTTATATAAAACATGATTTAACAGCAAAAGGATTTTCCTTGTCAATCTATTTTTTCATTAGCATATTCGTTATTATATATCTAGGGACATTGAATTAATATATCTTCTTATTCTTATTTAAAGACCACAAACACTTTTTATTCTTTACTTGGAAGAAAATCTACTAAATAAAGAGAAATATTTTTTTATTGAAAAAAAAATGGGTTTTTTATGACATGCCTCTGAATATCTGAATGAATATCCCTGAATGGATTCGAAGAAAATACAAAGGATTTTTATCAAGGGCAATAAAGAAGCATCGTGTGAACTTAATGAAATGTAAATTGCCTAATCAAAGTTATTTGCATAAAGAAGGGAAATGTAATATAATATGGAAAACTGAGTTGAGAAAAAATACAGTGATAACAATGGAAAACCCGAGATGTGAAAAACTTGTAATACAAGTGCTTGCCGCAAGCCTATCTGCTGTTTAAGTGTAATTATTTATCTATTGTACTCAGTTCTTTGTTTATATTTTAACACATTTTACAACGATTTTATTTCAGCATATATCCAGGAGAAGATGCCCTCTCTAATACATGGATGTTTGTTAGATTTGCTTATAATATTATGTGACAAATCAAATATCTGCTGCTTAGTAGAGTCGGATGCCAAACACTTTGGCGTATAATGAATATTTATTTACATGATCACAAATTATACGCCCACATGTCCAAACTATAAATTTCAGTGATAAGACATATTTCTCTAATTCTAAGTTGTTATGTTCTATTTCAAATAAAACTTCATTTTGGAATTTTGTTAGTTGGTGAGAGCTTTGAGTGAAAAAATATACATATGTTTTGAAAATGATCCGACGTCAATACAAAACAAAAGCAAATATTTCATTTCGACAATAAATAGCGGTATTTTCTTTTCAATCAACTACAATTTCATGCGATGTGGTCTCATATATTTGCCACACGGAATAATCTTCTGCAAATTTTGTTATTGAAGATGAATGCTAAAAAAAAATGTTTATTGAGATCAATTAAACTCCTTTAAACTTTTGTTTAAACCATTTTAAAAATATATTATTACAAATAATATTGCGTCCTTCTAAAAAATCTTCAAAATTTACCTTAAAATCTTCAAATGGATCTTTTTAATTGTGGATTTTTTTTATTGGTTATGTTTTCGTTTAGATCTCAACTTAAAAATATTATATTGAGTTTGAATTTCGATATATTTGCAATCTGTCTCAGAAGAAAGATTATCGATTCGATTATAAGGGACGTATATTTGATGTCTTTTGATATCCCATGCCTTATGATGTCTTTAGATATCCCATTTTCAAAAAAAGGAACTTTTTGGGTGTGGCCTTTTATTTATTACCATTTTTTGCTTGTCTTGAATGTTTAACATTTCTTATCAGAAGATGGCAGTCTAGAAGATGACCACTTCAGAAAATACATAACTTCCTGCGAAATAAGCCATTGTGTGAGTGTTTAACAATAGTATCATAGAATGAAATTTTACGGTGTGCCTAAATTTTTATTGTTCATGTCTACTAGTCGTAATAATCTTAATTGAGTTGAAATGATGTGTAGTGGTGGTTCACTTCAGTTTATTGGACCCTTGAGGTAGATATTAACATTTCACTATTGTATTAACGTTATACACAATTTATAACATATTGTTGCTCATAACATATTGTTACTTTGAGTAACAAATGAAGTCGTTAATTCTATTACTAAGGTTTTTAGGTTTAAGTAATAAACTAAAGTGTTTTAATATCATTAATTTTGGGGTTACGTTATAAAGAAGCTACCCCTAATACTGAATAATTTTGGTAGGAAGATTTGCTACTCAAAAAGAACCCAAAATACCAATTTACAGGTAGGGGCTATATATATATCCTAATTTCATTTCAAGAATAAAATACATACTTTATGTGGTGAATATTTTAATATAATATTTGAACATTTTCTGCGAATATATTTTATAACCACCAAGAATGGAGAACAAATTCTTAATCCCAAACATCCTATGAGTAGTAAAAGCTGAAGGGCAAAATGACTATATATATATATATTTAAATGTTGCCAGCTCCTACTATACCAACAGACATATAGACATGGCTGAATTAAAATAGTAGTACATATATTATACATATTAGCTATACTGTCGAGTGTGACCAGACTACCGATGTAATGAAAAACTAACTACGTTGCTTTATATTAGATATATCAAAATATTGTATCTATACCGTATATTTTCTCCAAGCAGATTTTATAGTCTACTGGACACAGGAATTACAGTAAATTAAAGTAAATTTTTTATGGACATTTTCAATAAAATCTGAATTTCTAGTAAAATTCTGGGTTGCTCCCTTCCATTTCTATCAACATTTCCCAACTCTGGAAAGTTAAAATATCGCACACACACAAAATACTCATATCTCTTATCCTAATGTTGCCAGAAATTGCAACATAAATTTAGACCATCCTACAATTTAACAGATTTATGTGATAACTAAGATATGAACACAAACACTATGTACAATGTGCATATGAAGAAGGAATACTTAAAGGCTATATTTTTCTATATTAAATAAAAATTTTAATGAAAAATTTCAGTAGTGTTGGCGGTTTATTTGGGATACCATTTGTATTTTGTTTTTGCAAAATAGTCATGCTGAATCCCAGTTTTTTGTTTTTATAAAAAAAACAACTATTTATTAGTGGGAAATGTATGGCATTGTTTGCCGAGGGGTAAGGCAGGGAAGACTATAGTTGCGGATCACGCCACTGATCCTCATCAGTTCCCTTAGTTTTTTGTTGGGATATTCTCTCCAGAAGCTATTGCTCCTATACAAAAAACCTTTCATACCCAAATGTCTCTTGTAACAAAGCGAAGTACTTAGCTGACCAACGACATAAACTGCATGAGAATTTCGCTGGAGCCTCACTTCGAGGTTAACAAGGCATTTACAAACAATACCACACCTTTCCCACTGTTGTGTGTTGTCACATCGCGACCGTAGTATCTAAAAACGTAAAGAACTTTAAAACATGCTTAGTCGACTTAGCATACAATGGTTCATACTATTTTCAATTTCTTTTAAGCCTTCATCAGATGTAATGGGAAATTTGTTAACGAGTTTTGACATGTCAGCATTAGATTTTTTAACCATGGATTTTTAAAGAGCATTCTGTTCACCTAGTATGTTGCTTATTACCATATTTTGTTGTTCGATTATATCTATTAAAATAAATTATTGAAATACATGAGATATTTATTTAAGTAATTCAAATAACAAATTAATACTTACCCACTAGTTTTTTGTATCTTTCATTGTCGTCTTTTCGTTTTTGTATTATTAAGTCTAAAATTGGGCAAAAGTCTTGTATTATTACTGATTGACAAATTCCACAAGTACTTACCTTTAATGTCACGCATTTCGTTGCTTATGCCCATACTGAGGTGGTGTGTAGATATTTTTTGCTTTTTGAACATGTTTTTTTTAACAAAAGGAGTGTATTTCTGGAATTAAAACGTAGTTGTTCTGATATGGTAATTTTACCACTTTACATTTAATATCTTCTAAAGCATAGATTTGTTCTTTGCAATAAATCGGCTCAACCAAGGCAACATCAATATCGAGTGAGTCAATTGGAGAGTTATAAAAATTGTGCAATACTTGAAATGATTTTGCTTTAAATTTTAATTCATCAATAATTTCTGTTATGGTCAAAAATGTCGCGCCATTTACCAAACACGTATTATCAGGGCATTTAGTACTGAAATACGCTTTGGTTGTCTGCACGGATTTAACTTTGCCTTTCTTATATATAAGTCCCAGTTGCGGCCCTTTTATTTTTATGGGGAAATTTTAAATGAATTAAAAATTTGCTAACAAATATGTTTTGGGGATCTGATTGCAGCTTTAATAGGTTGCATAAAGTTTTCGAATGTGTAGGCCGAAAAGTCAAACAGTGGTTCAAATTGCCGAACACAATCTGAAAGATGCAAAAGATTATGTACGTTGTACGAAACGCTTGATCTTCCATACAGAATAGGGAATGTTTGTACAAATTCTTGTATTATGTGTTGAATTTTTTCCAATTGCTGTTCATTTGAAGGTGATAAAAGTATTCTATAAGAACAATGTAGCAAGAGGAAATGTTCGTACAATTCACTTGGTATATTATTTTTTAATGCAACAACGCCTGTATAGAGAAGAAACTGACGAAATTCTGTCGCTTTCCATCTTGGTAGTTCGAGAAGCATCCTTGGCTTTCTTGCAAATTCCCTTGGTATGAATCGGCACATGGAATGAAGCATTTCTGATATTGAAGAACTCGAAGAAGAAGAAACTTTCGTTCGTAAATTCGTGTAAGCATATTTTTAGTAACTCCCAGATCAACAGCATGCATGCAATCAACAGGGAATTGTGAAACCATTTGTACCCTCATAGTCTCCAGTTTCCTCTCAGTGTCACTGTGTAAGGGAAGATGATAATTTGTATAATTCCTTGACAGGAATCCTATATCAGTTCTATTGTCTCCAGGAAATATTGAATAAGTCTTGACGTTGTCAATCCGTTTACCAATTTGTTGACACTTTGTACAACCATTGAAAAAAGTGTGGCCCTTTATACCACATACAAATGCTATACCAGGTGCGTCACAAATAAATGCCCGCAAATGTACACGAATTTTCTTTCCATTAATTGTAATGCCCATTAACATGATTTCAGACATTTAGTTAACCAAATCATGTAAATAAGAATTAATATTGTGTGGTTTTTTTGGTCCACCGTAGGCTCCAATTAAAAAAACTCCAATATTAGGAATATTTTTCACCCGGCCTAATATTGGCCATACTTCAATCGGGGAGCTCTTGAAGAGAGACATTCCATCAATACCAACGTCTATTATTAGGATATCTGTTTCTGCACAAATTATGAAATCCATTTTTTGTAAATGATTTCGAATCCCCACATGTACATATTCCCCTGGAGAAACAGTTCTTCTCTGGCATGCATTTTTTGCTCCTATAAGGGCTCGAACAGAAAGTGGCATATCTAGACTTTCCGACTTTAATATTCTTAAAAGCGAATGTGTGCATTCAACAGTTGGCGTGTGACCTGGGAACCAAACTGCACGCTTTTCTGTCAAATCCATTTGTGCATTTTCATGTTCTCCTACACTGGACAGCGCTTGGCCATGTTCAGACAGCGAAGCAGAAATTATTGATGATGTTTCTTCTGACAAAATATTATGCTCTATCATTTGGAAACGCGTCAACAATTCCCCTCTCTCTTTCTTGATATTTCGTCGGTGTTGCCTTTTACTTATCATTTTTAAACTAACTTTTTATTTTTATACACAAACTGCAAATTTGAACACTCGATGCACTTTTAAAACTTTTATTGAAATGAAAATCTGTGCCCACGAGATAATATAAAAAACGGCTTTTGTTAAAAATTGAGGAATAATAAACGCTCATAAATAAAACCCAATAATATCGTCTGTCATCAACGTTACAGCCTTTTAAATTTTCGAACGCTTTTATTTTGTTCAAAACTACGAATCTTTAACTATCATCGAACAACGCCGCCAAAATGGTAGCGTCGGCGCTGTAACTATGATATCAACAGCAACAACAATTGTAAATAAATATTTTTAGATTTCTTTCGTTTCTTCTTTTCATGTAAATTAAAAACAGGAATTCTTGTAGAAAATGTGACTACATGAATAGAAATGTTTATAACATTCATAGATTTTTTTTGAAATTATTGCGATTGAAAATATAGTGTGTCATATGTTATTATAATGGTCATTATTTGTAATCTATTACATACTAACTTTTTGGTAATCCAGATAGTAATGAGTTGTCATTATTTTATAATGCAGGAAATAATGATATGTGATTACCAAATTTTTGCTGGGAAGGTTTGTAACATTTGTGTTTAAATTACTAGCTTAGGGTGTTATATGGTGAGTCCAACCTATTCAGTAATATCCCTATTTGCTAGGCTATTCGTATTGGTAAATGTATATTTAGACAGAGTTTAGGTAAATTTTTCATCAAATAACGAACATTTGTCTGATTGTTATGATATTTTTAATAGACCTCTGTACTGAAATAGCCCTATATAATGAAATGAGTACGAAATTGTGCTTTAAATCTTCACCCAATATTATTTAAAATTATTACTGTACGTAAATGTTTTAAAATTCATAGATAAAATCATGTGCAGTTAATATAAATTATATGATATTAAAAAAAACTTAAAACTATTGTATATAATATATATTATACTAGCGGGCCCCGGCAAACGTTGTCTTGCCTAGCAATTTTGTTGGTGTATAATGTTCGGCATTTTAGATTTGTTTTTTCTTTAACCTACACTATAATGTATAGTGTACAGCTCTTTGTAATATGTTGGTATTTATCAGAGCACGCATAAAGTAACATTAAAGTACTAAATATCTACAACTTCTACTTAAAAAAATAAATAAATTCAATAAATTTAAATGCACATATAAGTTTGACTTTCGGATTTAATTACCTTTCCCAATATATTAATATTGGCCCATGTTTCGGGATTCCGCCCATGGTAGCCCTCAATATTAGGTATTTTGAAGATCTTAAACACGGCCTTTAACATAATTCTTCTAATTCAATATAAGCTATACTTATTGAGAAGAAATTATCGCTACTTGAAATTATCAATATTGGCCCAAGTATCTGTATTTGGCTGTAATTTTATATTTTGGATGATCATCGCGTAGAAATTTTTCGAAGCAAAATTTGCCCAAGCTTTCAAGAAGCCTCCTTTGGGGATTTAGGCACGTTTTTCAACCTAATCAGCTGTAGTTGGTTGTTTTATTTGGTAGCATGAATCCTACTAAAAATAATTAATATAAGGGCCATCTTTATGGGGTTGCACCTAACAGTACCTACAATATTCAGTATTTTGGGGAGTTTGGTCACTTATTTCAACCAAATAGGCTGTAATTGAATATAAAATCTCCTTACAAAAAATTAAATATTAAATATTTGTCCAAGTTTCCGGGTAGCAAAAATATAATGATATCCCCCCCTTAATCTTGCTACAAAAAACGAATATATCTTCATTCCCATTGTAGTAGCTGTAATTGCGGTATATTGGGGGTTAAGACACATTTTTGCGAACAATTCTCTATTTATGTCCAAGTTTTGATAAGTTTCTAATTGAGCTTACTGATACATATTTTTGGTATCGGATATATGCGAGGTGTTCTGTTTATAAATTTTTTTCTCACCTTTTAAACCTTCCCTGAAGCTTCACGAACATTTCAAGACTAAGATAAGAAATATCCGTTCAGCCGTTCTCGAGTTTTAGCGAGACTAATGAACAGCAATTCATTTTATTATACATACATATAAAGATTTTCATAGACAACAGTTTTTTCAAGGCAATGACAATCCAATTAATTGTAGAAAATTAACATATTTTTTCCATAACTGACAATTTCTTAATGATATACGCTGCCCATTTTCGCCCAAAATATGTCCAAAAAGAACTCCGAAGAGATGAAATCATAAAGGTTCGATATAAAATTTGTGGAAATGCTAATATCTTTCAAAATATATTTTGCAACATTTTCGCGGATTTTTCTCAAAATGTTCTTACATTAAAACCTTTCCACTTCAATTACAGACTACTAACAGAAACTTTAAGACAAATCGGTCCAGCCGTTTCTTTAAAATAATTTTTGCAAAATTTTCGTGGAATTTTCCTAAAATTTTCTTTCATAAAAACCTTCCCATCGTAATTACCGACAACTGAAAGAAATTTTGAGTCAAATCGGTCCAGCCGTTCTCAATTGATGAGGTAGTATACATTATTATGGCTCCATTTTTATATATATATAGATTTGTTATTGAAAATGTTACATTTTCGTTCACTTTTTATGATAGCCCCCCATATAACGAATATCCCTCATATGCCTAAAATTCGGTATTTGGCTGTAATTTTATATTCGCCCAAGCCTCCAAATATCGCCTATATAATAGTACTCCACATTTTCGATGCTATGGGGGATTTTGGCACGTTTTTAAATATAATCGGCTGTAATTTGGCATATATCCATTCCCATTGTAGTAGCTGTTTTATATCATTCCGGGATGGTAAAACACATTTTTGCGGAAACAATTCTATTTAGGACCAAGATTTCGTATTGTAAAGACGTTGAGCGAATTGGGTTGGCCCAACGTATTAAAAAGGTGCCATAAATATTTCCCGTTTAATTATCGGTATGTCTGTAATTTTGACCATTATTTTTTCAGGGCATGGACAACTTACTACCTCATAATGCTGAAACATTGTCCCCACCGATTTAGGGAATCTACAAAGTGCGAAGTGTTGTGTTTATAAGTTCAAAGACATTAACCAACTATTAGGAGAAGATTTGATATTTCTCGTGACATTGCAACATTTTAGGTACTATAAGGATCAACATGTCCCTATTATTATTATTATTTTCAAGAAATAATCTAGGGCATGAATCTTAGAATCAGAACACTATTCCGACTGTCTTCTTGATCGCTACTACTTCTAGCCCAAAATATCTCAAAAAGCAACTACGACGTGGTGCAATCAAATAGCCTGATACAAAATTCGTGGAAATGCAAATATGCTTCATAATAATTTATGTTTGCAAATTTTCCGCGGTTTTCAAGACTAAGATCAGATAAATCCGTTCAGCCGTTCTCGAGTTTTTGCGAGACTAATGAACAGCAATTAATTTTTTTATATATATAATAGTTTTTTTTTCAAGGCAATGACAATCCAATTGATTGTAGAAAATTAACATATTTTGAGAATTTTCCATAAATGACAATTACTTAAAGATATTATACTCTGCCAATTTTCGCCCAAAATATGTCCAAGAAGAACTACGAAGAGATGAAATCATAAAGGTTCGATATAAAATGTGTGGACATTCTAATATCTTTCAAAATATATTTTGCAACATTTTCGCGGATTTTTCTCAAAATGTACTTTCATTAAAACATTTCCACTTCAATTACAGACTACTAACAGAAACTGTAAGTCAAATCGTCCAGCCGTTTCTTTAAAATAATTTTTGCAACATTTTGGCGGATTTTTTTCAAAACGTTCTTTCATTAAAACCTCTCCACTTCATTTACAGACAACTAAAAGAAATTTTATGTCAAATCGGTCCAGTCATTTTTTAAAAATATTTTTTGCAAGATTTTCGCGGATTTTTCTTAAAATGTTCTTTCATAAAAACCTTCCCACTGTAATTTCCGACAACTGAAAGAAACTTTGAGTCAAATCGGTCCAGCCGTTCTCAATTGATGAGTTAGTATACATTTTTATGGCTCCATTTATATATATATAGATTACTTCACCTTAGGGGGAGAAATTAGCTAAAGCTACAATCAGAAATCTCTTTTGTTCAAGATAGTAAATTCCAAGCATAAACGGCGCACACTTTGTATTACTGGGCATTTACAATTTTTCTCAACGGAAGGGAAGAGCTCATAACTTTTATTTTTTGTAAAATTTTTCTTGTTTCAACAAACTTTCGTTGTGAATTTCTCCACTTGCTTTCATATCTTCCTTGGACATAGTTCTTATTTTAACATGGAACACTCTGATTGTCATCGGAA
>NW_026888981.1:0-12174 GCF_032173495.1 Musca vetustissima
TCTATTGCCTCTGCCATAATAGTTTTCTTTTTTCTGCCGTTTTGTGGGGAATTTTTAGTATGTTTAACTTGTCATAATTGTTTTCCCAATCAATAAGTGGCATGCAATGTCTGTTTCTATCCCAATTGTAACTCTTGTTAGCCTCCACATCGTGATTTTCCTCCACTTCTTTATATGGTTGTTGCTGTATGTTGGACTTATGTTGTCTTCAGGGATGTCCGTGTGACGAATTTTTAGGTTTTCGACTGTCAAAAAGTTGTAAACGTCGAAAACGTAATATACCCGTATACAATGTAATGAATGTAGTAAACGTCATTTATATGAATATTTTCAACATATATAGTTATATCCAAGAATATGTATTATTTTTACATATATCTGACTATTTTTTACTAGGACTGATAAAAAATTCTTATCTTTTTTGAGAAAATAATTCTGAAATTGGATATGGATTTGAGAAAAGCATACGCAATCTGTAAATGGATTAATAAATTTATCTATTTTCTCAAAAACCTAATGATTTTGGGTGGGTTTCCTTTGTTTCTGATGTATGTATTACGTCGGAAATGTATGTCATATATGTCACTGTTTCTAACGGACCATCTCTGGTATGCTTAATTCGCAGGGTTCCCTGCCGGACGTGTCTCCCCGGCTTGCTGTGGTTACCCCACAGACAGTTCGGACATTTAGGAGTGATGGTGTTGGGCTTGCAACATCTGGAACAAAATAATAACCTATCAGTAGATTGGCAGTTCATAAATAAATTACCACCATAGGCCTTTGGTGCCTCCGGGGTATCCTTTTTATGCGTCCTTGCATTCCAATCGCATCATTTCCACGGTCGGTATAGATATTGGGTAAATAACCATTTTATATGCTCCCATATATATATTATTTTTTTATTTACAATTCATTAATATACAATTCAAATATAAATGTCGCCTCAGCGCCAGTTGGCTTTATAGAGGCTAATTGACAACAATTTAACATACTATATTAATTCTGATTATTATATTATATTAACTATATAGAATGTGTAAAAATAAGTATACAAATTTACAGTAATTGTTCAACAGATTGCAAAAGGTATAATCGAACACTCTTTTTATACAATAAAAAGTTTTCAAAATTTTTAATATGTTCAGGCAAGATATTATATAACTTACTTCCGGAATGATCTACTCTTTGTTTACTAGTTTCTGACTGACAAAATGCGATTTTCAGGTTATCCCTGTTTCTTGTAAAAAAAACCATGCTGATTTCGAGTAAAATTCAATGTGTGCTGACCAATATTATTCAGGCATTTAAAAATGTACGAAAGTACTTGTAGTTTGTAACAACCATGTATTGGCAATATTTGTGGAAACATATTCTTAAACAAGTCCAAAATGGGAAAAGTTCTTGGTAGGTTTGCTACAACCCTTAATGCTTTATTTTGGAATCTCTGAAGCGATTTCAGTTCTGTGGACTTCCTGAAGCCATAAATGGCAGCAAGATAATTGAAATGGCTTTGAATAAGTGTCTGATAAATCAAAAATTTCGTTTTCATTTTTAATTTATTTTTAAACTTGTACAATAAACCAATAGCTGGCGCAATTTTAACTTTGAGTTGTCGAATATGATAATCCAATGAAAGATTGTTTTGGAAATGTTTACCTAAATATTTTAGGGTATCCACTTCACGAATCTCTTCACCATTAACATAGAAACTGTAATTTGTTGAAACCCTTGAATGTGGTTTAAACATTACCATTTTAGTTTTATCGGGATTGATAAAGAGTTTGTTTATACGCATATATCCCAAAACCAAGCATGCGTCTCTTTCCATGTTTGGTCTCAAGGCTACTTCATGAATGTGAGGATATAGTATACTTATATCATCCGCATATAAAAATATTTTACCTGTTAATTTTAAATTTTGAAAGCTATTTATAAACAGTGAGAATAGTAAGGGGCCTAAAACACTTCCCTTAGGCACACCATATTTAACTTCACTTACTCTGCTACGTTCTGTCCCAACTTGTACGAACTGTTTACGATTATCTAAATAACTTTTGAGAAGGGAATGGGCATTACCACGTATACCATAATACATTAGTTTTTCCAGCAACAATTTATGGTCAACTAGATCAAACGCTTTAGAGAGATCATAAAAAACACCGCTACAGCTTTTTTACCCATATCCAAACCTTGGCAAATATAATTTTGAACATTTATCACAGCTTCTTCTGTACCGCAACCCTTACGGAACCCATACTGATACTTATTTAAAATATTGTTGCTTATTAGGTAATTGTAAATTTGATTGTGCAAAATTATTTCAAATATGTTATCCACTATTGATAGCACTGAAATCGGCCTGAATTTTTCGACAGTGCTTGCCTGACTTTCCTTAGGAATAGGGATTACTTTATGAATTTTCAAAATGTTTGGATATTCTCCTGTTCTTATCACATCGTTGAATATTTCTACTAAAAGTGGAGTAATTATATTAGTCGAAGATAAGATTAATCTGGGATAAATCTCGTCATGACCACAACACTTATCAGTTTTTATTTTACCTATTATTTGCTTCAATTCATCATAGGTCGTATAATGTTAATGTTGTCAGAAGGATAATGTAAAATTTTTTGTTTAAGATTGTCTATAGATTCTAAAAAATAATTATTTAGTGTTTCAGCTTTGCACTTGTTATTCAAAATGGGATTTTCAATGAAATCAACAACATTCAACTCTCTATTCGTTTTCTTCCCGAGGGTTTCATTTAAGAATCGCCACGATTTTTTGGGATCAGACTGAATTTTTCTAGTTTGAGTATATAAAAATTATTCATTGAATCCATGTGTGCTTTTTTATAATTCTACTTATTCTTTTTAATTATTCCTCAATCGCTTTGTCTTCCCTTTTTCTTCGTAATTTCAAAAGACGTTCTTTATACATTATTAGCTCCCGAAGGTTATCATTCACCCAAGGTGAAACATAATTACGTATATCCTTTTTATAAGTGACACTGATTATTGACTTATCAATCGCAGATTTAATACATGATACAAGGTTTTCAGTGTCAAGAGAGGGATCACCGGTATGTGACAATTCCGAAATTTCATTACCAAAAATCTATTGAATTTTTTAAAATCACACTTTTCAAAACTTGTTTGGTTCTTTGGTTTGTACTTTAATTTGTATCTCAGCAATGATCATATTATGGTCATAGAGTCCACATTCAACTGAATAATTCCTTGTAGGTACGCACATATTACTATACATATGATCTATTGAAGTTCCACTACATGGTCTCGTAATAAGATTATGGCAGCTTTTAAAATCATAAAGATGCAAAAGGTCGTAAATCTCCTGAAACGAATCAAATTCCAAAGCATTCACATTGGCATCCCCCATAATAATAAATGGGTGTCTTGCACTCAAAATTAGCAAGCTTTCTAAAAATGATTTATAATTTATAAAATTACATTTGGGAGATTTATAAAATGACGAAAAAATAATTTCTTTGCCGTTAAGTTTCACATCAATTACTTTCAACACAATGGATTCTATACAATTATTGCTGACATTTTCCAGCACAACGAAATGTAATTCATCTTTAACAAATGCTGTCGTTCCACCATAACCATCATTTCTACAACAATGTACAGCATTGTAGCCAGGAATGTTATAAATGTCAATAGTATCTTGCCTAAAAATGAGATCTGTTTTTATACTTTTGACCATATCGTCATCCGTAATAGGATGCGCTAAGTATGATCTAAGCTGTCCCATCTCGTGGAAATATGCACCCACTCCACTAAATCCCTCATTGCTTCAAACGTTGTTTTAGTTTTTCGATACTGCGGTTTTAACACATCTTTTAATTGTATCCACTGCGAAAATTTTCGCATTTGTTGTGCCTGCCAAAACCACAGCACAGGTACTGATATTAAAAGAGGGAATCAAGCAGGATCTCATCCCAGGAAATACCATATTGTCAATGGAGACATTCAACTCGGAAAATGAATTAATATACAGTGATCTCTTAGAGATTCACATAAATATTAAGGCAAAATTTATCTACCCTAATTCGTAGTTGTTCATTAACCATCGAGGACGCTGCTACCGACGGTGACTGTTCTTTATAATATGTAGACTGTTCTCCATAATATTCCAATTTCTATGTTCATTTTGGTTTCCAAAAGTAACTGTCCTGGTAGTAAAGCTATGAAACTCCGTTCTCACTAATATGTCTGACGTTTTCCTGATATCTTAGACTTCTGTTATGACAATGCAAACCTGATGACTGATTTCGTACCGGTTCTGGAGTTGATAATCTTTCTCCTCCAATATCGGATCAAGTTTGTGGTGTTTGAGAAGATTAGAAATATTGTCTTGAACTAGATGTCGAATAATCGTCTCAGATGTGTCTCTACTTTGTGTATTAACATCATTCATCTTGTTTTTTAATTCAATTATTATTTTCTTTTTAGTTTCGATCGTATGTTGTCCTGAACTCTGGTCGAAATATGATGGCCAATTCCTTTTTTGGCTGCTCTGAACCTGGTCATCATTCCCCAACCTATGTGTGGAAGTGGTTTATATTGGAAAGTGCTAGTACAAAATGTCATATATGACATTTCATGATTTCTCTATTAATCTCAAATTTACCTAATTTAATATTCTAGTTACTGTTAACATAAAAATTTTAAAATTTCTTAAAATCAATTTATTTTGTTTTTTGTCACCGGAAGGTAACGGTAGTATTCTCAACGGTGGTGCTATGATCCATAGATCATGCATTCAAATTGTTTGCGTAGCATCGTAAATAAATAGAGAAAACTGAAAATAAATCGGAGTTTTAAAATTGTGTCAATATTAACTTAGGATTTTATTGATTATTTATAATATTATCGGAAATAATTTTATTGCCTTTGTTATGGTGTTTTGTGGACGTAACCCAAAATAGCGAACGAATTAATAATAATTACAATGTACCTAGCGTATATGATGGAAAGCGGCGCTAAAAAAACGTTAGAATTTGACAATCCTTCAAGCACAAATCTGTACTTAAGGGTAGTAACAAATTCTAACGTAGACAAATTGTACAACAAATAGCTAAAAATAATTGGATAATAATGAAATATATGAAATATATGTTATGAATTTAAACATTGCCGCCAGCGTTGCAACATAGAGCTATGTTGCAAAAAAAGTAAATTAATTTAAGATTTAATGTAATATAAAAGATAGTCATTATTTTCAAAGTATATCTATATTTATTTATTTCATGAAATACTACTAAAGCCTCCAAGGCCAATGAACAGTATTAACATCATAACATAATCCTAAGTAGTAAATTATAACTTAAAACTATCAAATTTTCATATATAGTATATAGGCTCCCCAGCCATAACTACAGAAAAAAAAAATAATAACACAAATAATGGACATGATAGCAACAACATAGCCAAAACTTAAGTATCAGAAGCTTAAAAAACGGAATAATATGAATAAAAAAAACAGTACTAAGATATTATAGGATTCAAAAGTTTTAAACGAAATGCATTATTGGTTTGTGAAAATGTTTTGAGTTCAATAGGCAGATAATTCCATATACGGGCAACTCGAACAATAAATGATTTCTCAAAAGTGGAATTGTATATTCTAGGTATAAAAAGCTGAGTATTTCTCGTGGACATACCAAACCTGAACATATTCGCCAATAAAAGAGGTACACCCATTTTTTACTATTTTGTAAAAGGCATATACAACTCTAATTGAAACAAACTGTTCAAAGTTCACACCCTAGAGGCTCTCAACATAACTTGAAATGTGCTCATGACGTCTAACTCCATAGACAAAACGAGTTATAGTATTGACCACACGTTTTAACTTTGAAGAAACCCGTTTTATTGTGCCAGACATAATTTTGAAACCAAAATAAATAAATATGAGGCATTAATAGAGCATATGTCAGCCTTCTTTTAACCCAAGTAGGAAGGTATATATTCGTAGAATATAATCTACGAATGGTACTACAGATTCACCTTTGAACCAAATCTACATGAGTCTCATACAAAAGCTTGTCATCCACTAATACACCTAACATTTTGTGACAATTAACAAAGCCGATTCTTTGTATAAGATAAGATCCAACAAGTCTACACGCAGTAGCAGAGAAATTGAACTCTGAATTAAGTTTATGTAACAACAAAGAATGAGAAATTGAGTTGAATGTTTTCGTAAGACCCAATGACACAACTATAGAATTAACATTAACATTTAAGTTACTTCTAATAACATCCGCCATATATAGTAGTAACCCTGTGGTATTGTGATTTTTATGGAAAGTAAACTGACCATTATAAATGAATCTGCTCACGTTTGCCAATATTTGCTCTTTCATAATATGTTCACATATTTTCGATAATACCGGGAGAATTGAGATGGCACTTTGGCAATGGTACGACTCGAGCTTTTTCCAGAGCAGCGCAAATATAGAAGAAGTCAGTAGGGGAGAGGGGGGCACCTTTGAACGTGGGGCACCTTTGAACAGCGCTCATAAAATCTTGGTTTAATATTTTTCAGACCCGCAACCACATTTTTGTATATGGCAATCTTGTTCTCTATATGCGTAAACCACTTTGTCTTGCTTTTTCAGTTGTCGAAAAATTGTGCATGGGTGACCATGTTTTCTCAGTGTCATTGTAAACTTTTATTCATTTGGTTGTAAGGGCGCAGGAAGAATTCTGTGATAGTTTTCTTTCGTCAAACATTTTTTTTTTGCATTCCAACAATCATTTCAAACATAACTAATGTAATTTCATTCATATATATTTATTACAAAAAAAGTTATTTTAAATTTCCGTAAAATGCGATGGGTGGGGCACCTTTGAACATGCCCATTAAACTCGAGTAAAAAAATAAGTTTTTAACTGTTGGCTTCGATTTCTCAAAATTTCAAATGGGCTAATAAGATTACGAAATTAACTGTATTTTTCACCATATTAATTTTTGTTTTTAACTCATTTCATGTTTTAATAAATTTTGATCTAAATTTTTTTAATTTTGAACATTTTTTATATATTTTTTAATGAATAAATGCATTTCTGATATGTATGAATAAAATACATACATATTTGAACATAAACACTGTAAAAAAACATTTCGTTCAAAAATGCCAACCCTTGTTTTGAACACTTTGACTTCGTCCATTAAAACAGTAATAAAATATATTTATCAAGCTTAAAGTATGTGATATGTACATTCATTTTAAAGGATACATATGTACCTATTAGTTACAATTTATAAGAAACCAAAAATTATAAAATAAAAAATTTTATAAGGCTTGAAAGCAAAAAGTGTTCAAAGGTGCCCCCCTCTCCCCTATAGAATTTATTAAATCATGTCAGAAATGTAAGGAAAGATTAACCTTAAAAAATCAATAGTAATGCCATCAACACCAATAGATTTTGATTTAATTTTGTTTAGGACCATAGCAATGTCATTAACATAAACACAACTAAAAGAAAAACTATTCTCCGAATCACTGAAAACTTGTGACTCGAAATCAACAAAAGATGAATTATTAAAAACAAAATATCGATTTACTCCATTAACTTCAAGGTTACCAACAAAGTCATCATCTCCCATAAATCTAGATCGTTTCAAAAATTTCCATAGAACAGTTGAACCCATAGTGTTAAATTTCTTCGAATAATACCGTCTTCGCACCCTTCGAATGATAGATTTCGCTTTATTCCGATATTTACTAAAAATTTTCCAATTTTCGGAAGTTTTATTTCGCTGGTATGCTGCAAAAGACAAATTACGAAGAGACTGAGCAAAAGTAATCTCATTGGACTTTATCCAATCATCCCCAGCGCCTATTTTCTTACGAACTATGGGAACAAATTGAAACAAATCAAGAATCAGAGAAGATATAACAGAACACTTAACATCAACGTCAGCAGATTAAAATCAAACGCAGATAAATGCCTAAATAAGCCATTCCAATCACTACGGCTAAAGTCACGATATTCAACATAATTACAAAGTACACTTACACTGAAGTTTAATGAGGCAAAAATTAACGAATGACCAGAGATTGCAGGACAAATAGTCTGATCCGAAAGATGAACCATAGAACTATTACTAACTAACATAAAATCGATCAAGGAAGACGAAGCATGCGAAACATCATAGTGTGTTGGTTTAGAATTGTGTAAAATTGACAGATTCCCTTAAACGAAAACACGCTGAACGGCTTATCAGGGTTTTTTTGACTGACAAACAAATTACAATTAAAATCGCCAACAATAACTATATTAGAATACCTTAATAGCAAATCAGTATGAGATAACAGACTTAAGCTCACAAAATTTAGTAGAATTCATAGAAGGCCTTAACTTCGGCAATTTAAATGAGCCACATTGAGCTTCCCATCACAAGATTTATATACACATTGTTGCTTATCACTGGTCCAAAGTTTGTATTAGAAGACATCAAAAATGGAAAAAGTAGTTAATGCGGGGAACACTATATATAAAAATAACACAGTATTACTATTCATCAAAAAAAAAATCATCAAAATCCTTTTCTTCAACACAGCTGAACAAAAATTCAATAAAAAATGAGATCTGGTTAAAAAAGTAAACTAAACTACAAAGACAATACATGAATATCAGGAACTATCAGGAACTCAATTCTACACTCGGCTTGCATCACTATGTAAAGTTTCGCATTGATTAGCATCATGTGTAAGATTCCTGCCATCCGGAAGCATAAGCCAATTTTGAATTTCGTAACCACATTTAGTTGACGAAATTTCTTGCAAATATAGTTTAAATGTGCAGCTGCAGGAGTGAAGTGGTCATTAAGGTACACACGATTGCTCAAGTTACCCCCTAGTCCATCAAGTATGTCGGAAACTTTTAGGTTGCGAGTTCTGAAGTACTGCTTCATCAGACTATCTATCATCGATACATTATTGAATTTCACCAGTATTTGTATCATACGATTAATATAGCATACATGGTTTATGTCAAGACTGGTAATTTCCACATTAAAGAAGGAGTGTAATGCTATAATAGGTGCCCTCTGGCAGACTTCCAATAAGAATATCAGATCGGTTTAATCTCTTATGCAAAATATTGTCCTCATTTTCAAGAGCAACAAATTTGGTTGCAGCAGACTCTTCAAAACGTTGAACATTCTCATTGCATTACTGAATATCCGACTGCATCTCTGCAACAAAAGAAGTCACTTCATTCTTTAAATCTTCCAGTACTGCTTTCATGGCGTTTTGCTGGGTTTCATAGCTAAACACAAAATTATCCAATTTCTCGTTCAAACTATTTATCTTCTCAATTACACCAGAATTGTTTGCATGGTTACTGAGGTTGGGTTCACAAAAGGGACAAATGTAGGCAAACGATTTTACAGATTTTAAAACATGTAGAAATTTATCATCAATATCTGCACATGATGCATGAATCCAAAGTTTACAGGCTTTACATAAAACGCTGGATTGTGTCTTGGTAATAGATTCATCACAAGTTTTACATTTGACAACTTTACAACCCGGCATCTTGATTAACAACAACACACAGCAAATATAGCGAGTATAGATGGAAGTAGCGACGGCAAAAACAGCAACAATACAGCAGCAGCAACACAACCAGGCGTACGCAATTTAACGCAATATCAATTTCCTCTACTTTTTAAAAATTCAGGCAAATTTCACAAATTATGCTTGCACTTTATAAAATGTAATCTATAGGCACCAGTTTTGTTGTTTATAAACAAACTTAAACAACAATATAAACAATAAGATCAAATGCGATCAAAACGAACGTCTACTCAGGCATAGGGTTCACTAGTTTTATTTAATTAACTTTTGTTTAAAAAGCAATTCAGATTTAGTAATAACAAGTGAAAAAGCGTTAAGTTCGGCCGGGCCGAACTTTGGATACCCTCCACCATAGATATACTAACAGGTACTTGAAATGAAAATATAGGGAAAATACCAAAAAGTCGACCTATACCGACATTTCTACAAACCGATTATGTAAACCATAATATAAATTTGAAAAATGTTTAATGGATAATTATACCCTCAGCCTTATGGCTAATGAGGGTGTATACACTTTGACACGGTGAAAATGTGCCTCGTCGAAATATATTTGTTTTAGACCCCATCTTTCTTTGAACAAAATCCGTTTCAGAAAATTATATTTTCATCCATCTCACTATTTCTTCCAAACTTAGTTCAATTTCGAAGATTGGGAACATCGGTCCACTCCTTTTGGTACCTCCCGCACAGGGGCTAAGTCTAAATACGGTTATAGTTCATATATATAGTTCTTTATAGAACCTTACGTTCTAGTTTGTTATATCGATATCCTACGCAGGTGAAAAGATTACAACAGAGTCTTAGAACAAAACCCAAAACACGGAACAAATCAGATAACGATTTTAATATAAACAAGTGAAAAAGCGTTAAGTTCGGCCGGGCCGAACTTTGTATACCCTCCACCATATATATACTGACAGGTACTAGAAATTAAAATAAAGGAAACATACCAAAAAGTGGACCTATACCGACATGTCTAAAATTGGATTATGTAAACCATAATACAAATTTCAGAAATTTTTAATTGATAATTCAAATTCGAAGATGGGAATATCGGTCCACTCCTTCTGAAACCTTCACAGAGGCTAGGTCTAAATGCGACTATAGTTCATTATCGAACCTTACGTTCTAATTTTTTACCTCGCTATCCTCTGCAGGTGAAATGATTACACTAGAGTCTTAGAACCAAACTCAAAACGCGGAACATATCAGATAACTATATTAATATAAACAAGTGAAAAAGCGTTAAGTTCGGCCGGGCCGAACTTTGTATACCCTCCACCATAGATATACTGACAGGTACTAGAAATGAAAATAAAGGAAACATACCAAAAAGTGGACCTATACCGACATGTCTAAAATCGGATTATGTAAACCATAATACAAATTTCAGAAATTTTTAATTGATAATTCAAATTTGAAGATGGGGAATATCGGTCCACTCCTTCTTAAACCTCCACAGAGGCTAGGTCTAAATGCGACTATAGTTCATTATCGTACCTTACGTTCTAATTTTTTACCTCGCTATCCTCTGCAGGTGAAATGATTACACTAGAGTCTTAGAACCAAACTCAAAACGCGGAACATATCAGATAACTATATTAATGTAAACAAGTGAAAAAGCGTTAAGTTCGGCAGGGCCGAACTTTGTATACCCTCCACCATAGATATACTGACAGGTACTAGAAATGAAAATAAAGGAAACATACCAAAAAGTGGACCTATACCGACATGTCTAAAATCGGATTATGTAAACCATAATACAAATTTCAGAAAATTTTAATTGATAATTCAAATTCGAAGATGGGGAATATCGGTCCACTCCTTCTGAAACCTCCACAGAGGCTAGGTCTAAATGCGACTATAGTTCATTATCGAACCTTACGTTCTAATTTTTTACCTCGCTATCCTCTGCATGTGAAATGATTACACTAGAGTCTTAGAACCAAACTCAAAACGCGAAACATATCAGATAACTATATTAATATAAACAAGTGAAAAAGCGTTAAGTTCGGCCGGGCCGAACTTTGGATACCCTCCACCATAGATATACTGACAGGTACTAGAAATGAAAATAATGGGAACATACCAAAAAGTGGACCTATACCGACATTTCTAAACAGGGATTATGTAAACCATAATAAAGAATTCAGTAATTTTTAACGGATAATTATACACTGTGGCTAATTGAAATATCGATTCTAGACCCCATGTATCTTTGGACCAAATGCGCTTCAAAAAATTTAGATTTCATCCAAACTTTGTCCTTCTTATTATTTCTTCCAATCTTAGTTCAAATTCGAAGATGGGGAATATCGGTCCACTTTGTCTGGAACCTCCATACAGGGACTAGGTCTTAATGCGGGTTATAGTTCATTATTAGAGATGGGCAGTGGGTAAATACCCAAAGGGTAAATTGGGTAAATACCCATTTGTGGGTATTTACTATATTGAATCGGTAATACAACATCTTACACACTATTTCCGGGTTTCTGTTATCAAATCGATTAAGAATGGATAGTTTTACGATGCTTTAAAGACGTGGGTAAATA
>NW_026888982.1:0-12359 GCF_032173495.1 Musca vetustissima
GCTATTCCTTTCATTTTAAACTAAAATTTTTATTGATGAGTATTTTTACGTTGGCCACCGATTACTCACTTATTTAGCTGGCTTGTTACAGAACAGTTGTTCCATGAGCCAAAAAAAGATTTCCAGGCTCGGTCTTTTGCGCAGTTTTTCAAATTTGAAAGACCATGTTCGGCATTGTTGTTTTCCACTTGATCTTTCCATTTAATTTGTGGTCTTCCCCTTCTACGTGAACCATCAGATGGTTCGCTTTTATATGACTTTTGAGCTGGGACATGTTCATCCATTCTCACAACATGACCTAGCCCACGTAATCGCTGCATTTCGTTACGTCTAACAATGACGATGTCCGAGAATAAATGGAACGAACCATGCGTTGTTCACTCGACGGCGATATTCACTGTCAACGCGCATAGGCCCATAGATCTTTCGGAGAATTTTTCTCTCCAACACTCCAAGAGCTGCCTCACCTGATTGCGTAAGTACCCATGCTTCAGATCAGAGTCTTGTAGATTGTGAATTTGGTCTGGCGGGAGATGACCTTGCTTGTATTAGCCAACATATCCTTCTCCGCATTTCAAAACTAATGTAATTAGTTTTATTTACGGTGTTACAAAATCTGAGTCCAGTTGGTCCGAGTCTACTGGACATCTGGCGCGTTGATATCATCAGCTTTGTCTTCTCACCGTTTACTGCCAGACCTTCTCCATTTGTTCAAAGGTGGCTGCTACCGCTCTCAATGTTCGACCCATTTTGTCGGCGTAGGCGAGTAATATGTGTTGTTTGGTGTACAGCGTGCCATTTCAGTTCACCGTTGCGTCTCATATCACCTTTTCCTGCAGGATGTTAAACAGTTCACACGACAAACTGTCACCTTGTCTGAATCCTCTTTCGTTATTGAAGGACTCCGACAGGTCCTTTCCGACTGATTTTGTACCAGTTAAAGCCGTATTAATTTTGCAGGAATGCTGAACGCAGACATGGTTTTAAACACCTCTGAATGGACAGGTCTGTCGAGTGCGACGAATAGATCTTATTGGTTCTGTGGTATATTCTTCACAGCCACTATCTCTACAGGAGGATTTGCATGCACCAAATCCTTCGTTTTAGTGTTTACTCGTTGGCAAAATTTCCGGACTTCATTCTGACTCTGTACATCTCGATAATTCTCTCTAGCATTACATATTGCTACTGTCTGCAGGGTTGCCTAATACGCTGCGTTGTTCTTTTCAGTAGCATTACGACACTCCTGATCGTACAACGGGTTTCTTGATGGTGATCTTTGTTACACAAGTGTTACTTTTGCTACAGTTTGTAGGGAGTACTTCCTTGTGCTTCTATATTCATATCGGGACAAGAAGTGCTTTCGTCAAGTAGGTGGGCAAGTTGGGCGGAGTAGGCTTCTGCTATCTGTTGTGTTTGTAGCTTTTCAACGTCGAGTTTCCGTGTTACATTAGATCGCACCTTTGCTGCTACATTAAGATAGGAGCGAACCGATATTCGCTCCTCGTATCGATCGAACATCTAATACAGTGGATGAATGCCTTCCGTCTATCACAACATGATCAATTTGATTTATCGTTGCTTGATCAGGAGAAATCCAGGTGACCTTGTATATATCAAGATGTTTGAATGTGGTGCTGCTAACTACCATGTTTTTTGCTGCCTCATGCCGTTGTCGGATGTTTCTTTATGGGGGCTGAATTTTCCGAAAGTAGTTACCCCAGGTGACCCCGCAAGGAGGTCAGTGTCGACAATTGAGATGAAAGAGGGACCATGATAGGCCTGAGCATCGCCATGTTAAAGCCAAGCAGAGCCGTTGCTTGGTATATATCATCCCCTACGTCACCCAGACCTTATGTATTAATGTTAGGGCCCACTTTAAACCAAATCGCCGGGTCGAAGTTTTCGTGTGTTTATACAAAACGTTCCACACTATCCCAAGGAGCAAATGTAGCTTTGTATGTGCAATATTTCGAAATTTATTGTGAAATGTGTGGTACTTTATTTTATTTCTCGAGTGTACATCTCCATTTATCTCTGTTACCTCGACCATGAACATCTATGATATTGTGTCAAACACTACTGGCACATGAACATTGGACAAGTATTAACAGCCAAGCATACCTTCACACGTTTGCTCCCAAAAATACTACTTTTTACAACAGTTACGTTCCAAAAGGAAATCCTTTGACCGTCGAAGTTTTTTCTATAATTTTTCTCTCTCTCGTTGGTCAACTACTGAACACTGTCATTTTGCTTTATTGAATATCGACAATATCCTATGAACATTGTCTTTCCAACTCCTACCCCTCCTTTTCCATTTAAAAATCCTGGATGACATCATGGAGTTTTTTTTTTTTTTTTTTTTTTGACAGGAAAGTTTGTTTCTTCCTTTTTGGTTTTACACTCACTTATCATGTACCTTATAAACGTAAAATAATGTATGAATGTAAGTGATACATGTGTGTGCGTGTGTATGTGAATCATTGTGAATGTGTGAAAAGTATGATGTCCATACGTTATAACACATTTGTAGGAGTTTTGTGACACACACACACTCGAACATATTTGTTACATGCATAACAAAGTTTTGTGCATCCTGTGTACTCCTGTGACCCCCACGACAGCGACAACGACTACATCATCATCATCATCATAAGCATCGTTATCAACAGGAGATGTAGCTGGATCAGCAGCACTATGTTGTAAAATATCTGTGTAACATATGTTGTGCTAATATGCGAACTTTTTCTTGACTACTTTTCGCAAAACGGAAGTCAGGCGTCATTTTGCTGACCGTTGCTAGATTTGTTGTGTTTTTGTTTAAGCTACTGCCACTGCCACAACTACTTCCAGCCAGCCACTGTCTTTTCACATCCTACGGCTAAGAAGTTTTTACTTCAATATTATCTGCATTGATAGCAAAGCGATTGGGGTTGAGTGGACAGTGTTTTATTGATAATTTGTTAGAAATTAGAAATGAAGAATTAGGAAGTATCAATTGATATTACCGACAGATATATACACTAAGGCTACATATCACTGTGGAGATCACTAGGTCTATGGAGTTGAGTTAACGAAGTCGAGGTAGAGGAAATTTGCTGTCCATCTGCATAACATATTTGTATGATTAAAATATTAAGTGCAACAATTAAATAAAATCGCGTACTAATTTCGGTTTACGATATTTCCATTGTTTCATTATAGAAGGACTATCGGGAACTGTTGACCGATAGTGTCAAACTGGACCTATACTGAAAAAATTATAAAATTGGTATTTATCGACATGTTGACTAGAATGTGTGGCTTATATTCGGATTTAATTTAGTTTTGGCATTTTTTGTAGCATTTTTGTGTTATTTAGCATTCCGATTTCTTGCATGGCTATGCCGACGTCCATATAAATACTTCGTCCCATTTTGGTGTTTTGTAGGACCAAGGCACACTTTCCAACAGAGCTGGCTGTAATTTGGTTCTTATCCGATATATTTTCCGTATTTTTGTCCAACCGATGTGGTTGTGATATAGCATTCCGCGTTTGCGGAGTATAAAATATGTTTACAGATAAATGTTCTGTACATGTCCATTTTTCATTGCCTTCATATTAAGGTGGTCCTAGGCGCATTTTCGAACTGAATTGACTCTTATTTAGTATTTCTGGGTTCATGGTGGCAGACAATACATCAAGTAGGCTCAGGATCAGGGACGTACGCAGGGGGGCGGCCCGGGGGGCCCGGGCCCCCCCCCGAAATGAATTTTTTTCACAGTAAATTTATGTTTGCAACAGCGATTTTTTTCATTTTGTACTAGCGGGCCCCCCCCGAAATGAAATCCTGTGTACGTTGCTGCTCAGGATATAGCCCTCATAGAAGTAGTTCGACTGGTGGAGGGAATAAAAAGTTCGGCTGGTGTGGTGTGTTTATATCTTTTAATGTAGGGGAATTAATTAAAGTCATTGGGTGCCATTTAAGCATTTTAAAAAGACGATGGTTTGAGTCGTTGTGATACAATTTTCCAGTCTTTTTAACACTAGATTGCCGAAGGCAGTCATTTTGACCGTTTTTCAATTTGAAGTACAAAAACAATTGTGTATATTATGACCCATCATTTTAAAATTTGGTGACTTTTTGTACCACATAGAACTACGTTTATTAATCATAGTAGCTGCTTCCTCCCCTCTTTCATTCCCCGTATTCACATGTGCTATACCTATATTGCCTAAAAGCGGTCATTTTGACCTTTTGTGAAATATTAAATAATCAAACTTTTTTTATTATTGTATAAAGTAAATTTCTTATATGACCAGATCAGTACAACAACATCGAAACCCGTTTGCTACTCTAGAAACACAAACGACCATACAAATCGGGAAAAATAAATTTTATATTTCCAGTAGATTTCACTCATAGAGTAAAGACTTCCTCTTTTTCGAACATTTTGTCCGCGCTCTTATTTTTCAAAAGGGGAAACTCGAGAGCTCTACCACCGAAAACAAATAATAACAACGTTTTGTATGAATGTAAATAATGTAAAAAATATTAAAAAATTAGTTAAAAAAATGTCTTTACACAATAAAAACTCTTTCAGAATGAGGTCATTTTGACCGATTTTAGGCAACATAGGTATATCCAAAATTCCCGTCTTTCTAGTGTTAATTGTCCGAATTCCTGCGAAGACTTCAGGCTCAGACAGTCTTCATATGACTAGTTTTGCGGAAGGAACAGAAATCCTTTTGCTTCGAACTGATTCTTCTAAGAACAACCTTCGTTGCATTGCTGTTTTGTTTTGGGCTCATACGCAACGTTTTTTGACGCAAAACAAAAAATGTTTGCATCAATCGATACGAGCTTTTTTGAACGATTGTCGAAAGCATGCTAATGAAAGAAATGTTCAAGTTGCCTCTATCTCATGGTATTTTACATAACTGTGTGGAGAGTATACTAAGATCCCAGAATGGCAAATTCGCTATAGGTCAAGGTTTGGCAACGAAGAAAATGCTTTAAATCATTCCTCAAAATATTCCAAAAAAATTTCGTTCATAAGATCTGAAATAGAGGTTCTCGTAATAAGATACAGGTTTTATTATTCGCTCTATATAAGACATGGACATTTCGGATTTAATGTTGAGCAATTCGGCTATTCAATTCGCTTAAAAATAAATCATAAATTGACCCTTTGTAGTGGGAGATACCAGAATGAGTGGAAAAATTGTTTCCATCTTCGGACATGATCTTGGATAGATTTGGTTCAAATCGGACATTAATTTCACCTGATATTAAATTTTTAAATATTGAACATTTTGACCAGAAAGTGGACCTATAGGCCCCGTCTTTGGATTTGATCTAGACTTGATAAAGATAATAGGTTATACAAAGTTTTATTCAAATTTTAGCAAAATGTTCACTATTTTGTGGGGGATCGAACTCGAAATAAGTATAGAAGAAATATTACGATGTGCAAAATTTGGATGAATTCGGTTAATCCCTTCTAGAGTTATCGTTCGCACCAGCCAGCCTGAAAGGAATGTCTGATCCAAAGAAACATAAGGCCTAAAACCAATCACCCCCATTCCGTATGTCTTCGTCGTTGTCGACGACGTTTCTCTTTCGACATCACTTCGACACTGATTTGGTATTCTGTAACAGTCATGTGACGATGTCGACTATTTATCGATAATAAAAAAACAAAAAACACATCTCTAAAATTGTGGTCACCTGTTTATTTTGTTTGATATTTTTGTGCAAAAATGTGTTTGTATCCTTCACCGCACTGTGGCACAGGGCATTATGTCTTGGTACATGTGTTTGCAAGATCCAAAACAAACGACATAGACTCATAGTTACTTTTTAGTATATACATAGAATTATTTTTCAGATGATTTATACATGTCCCTCCATTCATGTATTATTTTAAACAAGTTACATGCCACCATTATGATGAAATTTGGAAAAATCCATCCAATTGGGATGAAATTTTATTTCCACATAGACGAGTCCTATTGACATTGGTCAAAATCGGTTCAGATTTATATATAAATCCCATATATTTTTCTTTATTTACACTTTATTTTGCATTAAGAATTGAATATATTCTAGAATGATGTATCCTGTTCTTGTCCGGTCATATTTTTTTAATTTCTAAATAAAAATTTTCAAACGCTTCAGTCGTCAACAAAAACTATGACGAAGAAATCTTCGACATCGTCGTCGTCACACAATGTTACGGAATACCAAAAATGTTTCAATTTGCAAAAGACGACTCTCTTCGACGTCGTTTCGTGTCGACGATGACATACGGAATAGGGATGAATATTTCGATGAGACATATTTTTGCGTATCAATATGTATATACCCTCCTTGGTTATAACCGGAGGGTATGAAAAAAAAATTAACGTATCTGGTTTTGGTGAAGTATTCTAGAAAATATTAAATTGGGTTTCGATGGTACAAAACGCGCATTTTATTATTCGCAAATATATTTTTAAAACTCCCTAAGACGTATTCAACCAAACATGACGCATTTTTTTATTTGACTTACGGTCAGCTTTTATACTGAGTGTTAATTTGAACGTCCTGCATATCTGTGTCAAATGTTTTCTTCGACATTTAGAAATTTTGTAGCAAAGGGGATTCCCCTATGCAACTACCACCGAACTCTAATTTTCTGCAGATTTTCGCGGTAATTGTACCCTCTTAATCGATTAGAGGTTTAGTGCTCTTCTTTCTTGCCCTGTCATATTTTACGAATCATGTTTTTCCGGTAAACGATTAGAATGATCCCTACGATCATAAATAAAAATTCGGCTTACAATAGTTCCCTCCAGAGCAAATAGGATATTTCAGATAGGGACATTAAAAACTAGAAATCGATATACGTATGCTTCGTCCTCTTACACTTTAACTCACCTGTTAACGCTCATATAATATTTTTAATTATATAGACGACTATTTACAATCGTATGCATTCGAAACCACAGTGCACAACTATGCTACATATTTCATTCAAAGACAACCAAATATGAGTTTGATGTTCATATGCTGGGGATTAATAATTCCATTGCTTTAAGCAATGTTTATTGGAAAAAGAAAAGTTTTAGTCGCCCAACAGGGAATAAAAGAGATTAAAGGAAGTAGCAGGGAATTAAATGCTTAGTTCTATTTTTCTAAACCTTTATAAAGGAAACATTAATTTCTCATTTCCTTTCCTTGTATTTCAAATAAAAAACAAATTGAAATTCGTATGTACGTACTTCAATTTTTTTGTCTAAAAATTCAAATAAAATTCCATTTCAAAATAACTTAATTGAATAGACATTATCAACAGGTTGTCAATCAATATATGGAGGAGGGGTATGCTAACGAAACACAATTAAATATCATTAAAAATCCACGCAATAAGTAACTTCGTAGCATACATTTGTATGTCACAATATTTGCCAATTTGAATAGCAAGTGACAAGAGTGTAAATTACAGCAGGGTGGCTGGTAGGATAACAACATGTATTGCGACATGCGTTGGGGGCTGTCGACCGACTGAATGAACGAATGGCGTTAAATACGCTCTCAGTCAAATGGTGCTTACACAAAAATACGCAAATAATGGTGATTATTGGATTATTGTACACGTGATATGTCACGAAATTTATTGCAAATTAGCGAACAATTGGAAAAATGTCGACGGAGAAAACATTTTCGTTTGTTTCGGTATTGCGTCAATTATTTTGGGTGGAAATGAGAAAAGTGAATTGAAATTAAAATGGCATTAACGTGAATTACTACAAATGAGGGGATGTTCAATTTTTGAGGTGGGGTGTATTCAAATTAACAATAGACTGAATTAAATTTTCAATTTTACAAAGATAAAAATATGTTTAGACGTCGTGGATTTTTAAAGAATATTTTTTTCAAAGGAATATCACAGCAATAGTCGTGGATTTTTAAAGAATATAGGTTAACCTGATTTCCATTTAAATTTTCACATATATAGTCACATGCAGTATTATTACAACCATTACACCAAAAAATAACACAAGTTTTGTTTCTCTATAGTATCATAAAACTATTCCCAGGAATTACTGCGACAACAATTCCCATTTGCCCATTGATATAAAACAAACTGAAAAAAATAAAATAAATAATGCCAACAAAGAGGAGAATTACCAAAAACAGTGAGTGACAATAATAACATATTTCAAACGCAAATAGCCGTTGTATAAACCAAAAACACTGCTAAACTTTTGTAAATGCCATTGGAGGCATATACCCATAGAGATGGATGCAAAGAATTGTGGTGGGAAAAAATTGTCTGCAGTATTACAATAACTATAACAAAACTGGAAAATAGTTTTTTGTTTTATTTTCCGTACATTGTCATTGTTTGGATGGACATCAATTACTGTTTATTGTTGCAGTTGTTAACACGTACTATTTGCATGGAAGATTCCCGCTAGGTGTTGAAAGGGTATGTCAAAAAGGAATTGAAATATTTATTACTTTCAAAAATTTGTACTATATAGAAGCACTAATCTGGCATTCGAGTCGTCCAAACCTTGAAGGTTTTTCTACAGAAAAAAACATCGTAGACCTCTGTTCGTACTGAGAGTTATTATTTCTATAGCAAAAAATCGTAGACACGCACTCAGTTACCATGGAAGGCTATTTTTTTTTTCTATAGAAAAAAAATTCGAAGACCTCAGTTACCATGGAAGGCTTTTTTTCTATAGAAAAAAATCAGAGAGCCGTCTGTTACCAGGGATATTTTTTTATAGAAAAAAATCAGAGAGACCTCAGTTACCAGGGCTATTTTTTTTTCTATAGAAAAAATCAGAGAGACCTCAGTTACCACTGAGTGCTATTTTTTCTATAGAGAAAAAATTAAATAGACCTCAGTTACCACTGAGGGATATTTTTTCTATAGAAAAAAATTTGAGAGACCTCAGTTACCACTGAGGGCTATTTTTTCTATAGAAAAAAATCACAGAGACCTCAGTTACCACTGAGGGCTATTTTTTTCTATAGAAAAAAATCGCAGAGACCTCAGTTACCACTGAGGGCTATTTTTTTCTATAGAAAAAAATCGCAGAGACCTCAGTTACCACTGAGCGCTATTTTGTTCCATAGAAAAAAATCGCAGAGACCTCAGTTACCACTGAGGGCTATTTTTTTCTATAGAAAAAAATCGCAGAGACCTCAGTTACCACTGAGGGCTATTTTTTTCTATAGAAAAAAATCGCAGAGACCTCAGTTACCACTGAGGGCTATTTTTTTCTATAGAAAAAAATCGCAGAGACCTCAGTTACCACTGAGGGCTATTTTTTCTATAGAAAAAAATCTCAGAGACCTCAGTTACCACTGATGGCTATTTTTTCTATAGAAAAACCTCAGAGACCTGAGACCTGTTACCACAGAGTTTTTTTCTATAAAACAAATCACAGAGACCTCAATTACCACTGAGGATTATTTTGTCTACAAAAACCTCACAAAGACCTTAGATCGTACTGATGGCTATTTTTTTCTAAAAAAAAATCAAAGAGATGTCAGGGCGCACTGAGGGCTATTTTTTTATTGAAAACAAATCAAAGAAGCCACTGGTGGCTATTTTTTTATAGAAAACAATCTGTGACCTAAATTACCTATTTTTTCTATAGAAAACAGAGATCCAGTTAACACTGACAGCTATTTTTATGAAGAAAAAAATCTCAGACAAAGGAAAAATGAGGACTGAGAAATGTTTTTCTATTGAAAACCCCAATTTCTCAAATGTTTTAAAATATTTTTCTTTCCAAAAATATATACCCTCTATAAAACAAATTCCCATGCGTCAGTTATACATGGTCGGAGCCACAAAAAACTGCAATAAACCATCACTCTAGTTTACATTGAAACATTGATGGCTAGCGTAACTTATGTCCCATCAACGGCAGCAGCACCTAGTAACGTAAAACTATTCCACGACCTTACGTTTCTACCATAAAACCTATACTCGCAACTAGTTTAGCGTTGAAAAAAAAAACACAAACAAAACGTTAACGGTTTTATGTCACATTTGACACCTATTTACAGAAGACAGTTACGCGTTTGCACTAAAACACAATAAATTCTATTTAGCCAAGGCCATAAAAATAACTTTTTTGCATTGTGAAAATGCCACGATCCAAAAGTATATATATGTTCCCGAGCCTAGGACAAAATGTATGACAGCCTCATAAATTCTGTTAATTTTCGCAAAAGGTGCCAAACTTTATTGTTACGTGCAGCATATAAATCCTGCTAGTGAACAAAATTGCAGCACATTCATTTCTCCGTTTTTCGGCCTGCTGGTTAAAGTGAAATTTGCATTTGACTTTATGTCACTGAATAAGCAGTGAGGCAAAGTTGCTGGGTTGGTTTATTTATTCTGCCCTCTGTCCTCTAGTATAAACATGAATTCACTGCCACACAGTAAGCACTCACCTGTAAAAAGCCACCAATTTGCCATTGTTGACTTAACACTGCAGGTCGTAAAGATGTAAAGCCTATAGCTATCGGAGAGATTTCTCTGTTTCAGATGCATTCAATGGTCTGGAAATGATTTATGCACCAGGGAAACAATGTGTGTTGTCGTAATATTTAAATTTATGTTTCATTCATTGATGGTATTTTATAAGAATTTGAAGGAAATTTAAAGTTGATGAAGGAAAATATGTATATTATTTCGTCTTATAATTCCTGAAAAGTATTCTTTAAAAATCCCAGCCTATTTGTCTGATAGTGGTTTGAAAAAATATTCCCTAAATATCCACGCCTATTTGTCTGATAGTGGTTTGAAAAAATATTCCCTAAATATCCACGCCTATTTGTCTGATAGTGGTTTGAAAAAATTCCCTTCAATATTCACGCCTATTTGTCTGATAGTCCTTTGAAAAAATATTCTTTAAAAATCCACGCCTATTCTGTATGATAGTCCTTTGAAAAAATATTCTTTAAAAATCCACGACTATTTGTCTGATAGTCCCTTTTGAAAAAATATTCTTTAAAAATCCACGCCTATTTGTCTGATAGTCCCTTTTGAAAAAATATTCTTTAAAAATCCACGCCTATTTGTCCCTTTTAAAAAAATATTCTTTAAAAATCCACGCCTATTTGTCCCTTTTGAAAAAATATTCTTTAAAAATCCACGCCTATTTGTCCCTTTTGAAAAAATATTCTTTAAAAATCCACGCCTATTTGTCCCTTTTGAAAAAATATTCTTTAAAAATCCACGCCTATTTGTCCCTTTTGAAAAAATATTCTTTAAAAATCCACGCCTATTTGTCCCTTTTGAAAAAATATTCTTTAAAAATCCACGCCTATTTGTCCCTTTTGAAAAATATTCTTTAAAAATCCACGCCTATTTGTCCCTTTTGAAAAAAATATTCTTTAAAAATCCACGCCTATTTGTCCCTTTTGAAAAAATATTCTTTAAAAATCCACGCCTATTTGTCCCTTTTGAAAAAATATTCTTTAAAAATCCACGCCTATTTGTCCCTTTTGAAAAAATATTCTTTAAAAATCCACGCCTATATAGTCCCTTTTGAAAAAATATTCTTTAAAAATCCACGCCTATTTGTCCCTTTTAAAAAATATTCTTTAAAAATCCACGCCTATGTATGTCCCTTTTGAAAAAATATTCTTTAAAAATCCACGCCTATTTGTCCCTTTTGAAAAAATATTCTTTAAAAATCCACGCCTATTTGTCCCTTTTGAAAAAATATTCTTTAAAAATCCACGCCTATTTGTCCCTTTTGAAAAAATATTCTTTAAAAATCCACGCCTATTTGTCCCTTTTGAAAAAATATTCTTTAAAAATCCACGCCTATTTGTCCCTATATTTGAAAAAAATTCTTTAAAAATCCACGCCTATTTGTCCCTATATTTGAAAAAAATTCTTTAAAAATCCACGCCTATTTGTCCTCTATATTTCCCAAAAAAATTCTTTAAAAATCCACGCCTATTTGTCCTCTATATTTCCCAAAAAAATTCTTTAAAAATCCACGCCTATTTGTCCTCTATATTTCCCAAAAAAATTCTTTAAAAATCCACGCCTATTTGTCCCTATATTTCCCAAAAAAATTCTTTAAAAATCCACGCCTATTTGTCCCTATATTTCCCAAAAAAATTCTTTAAAAATCCACGCCTATTTGTCCTCTATATTTCCCAAAAAAATTCTTTAAAAATCCACGCCTATTTGTCCTCTATATTTCCCAAAAAAATTCTTTAAAAATCCACGCCTATTTGTCCTCTATATTTCCCAAAAAAACGTTTGAAAAAATATTCTTTAAAAATCCACGCCTATTTGTCCCTTTTGAAAAAAATTCTTTAAAAATCCACGCCTATTTGTCC
>NW_026888983.1:0-12219 GCF_032173495.1 Musca vetustissima
TTAATTTACCACTGGTGCCTGCGGTATCGGAGAGGGAGGAGGCCAGCGATGATTCCGCATTGCAAGAGGAGGGTGAAATGGACAAATGCATACATTGCTGTTGTTGATAATTATGTATGGTAGCCGTCGTGGTGGTAGTTGTTGCGGAGGCATTTAAATTCTTATCAATTGATATGGCACGTGAGTTTGTGATTTGGCCCGTTATAATGGGATTGGGGCCGGGCCTAACCACAGTGGGTGTGGGTGTTGCTGTTACCTCGGCACAGTTACATTTTGCAAAGAGGCTACCACAGGTGTGGGATTTGCGGAATTTCATGCGAAAGTTGGTGGCCCGTGAGGCACCCACCGAACTCAAGCCACTACTACGCTCCGAGGATGATGATGAAGGTTGTGGTGGTGCCATCCCCGCAATGGCCGAGGCATATGATATGGGTGTAACTCGACCGTAGGACTGCTCCTCCATTTCCACCTCCTTATTATCATCCTGGGAACGTGACACTCCCAATTTGGGATTTCGTTGCATTGTACCCTCCAGTAATTGGACATCCTGGTCTGTGGGCATTTTCTGCAGCTGAGGAACTTGTAGGGTAGTTTGAGTAGCCGGCAGAGAATGTGGTGGTGTCCGGGGTGTTGCTTCGGAATATATACTAATGATAGGGTCTTTGTTGTTTTGCTGTTTTTGTATTTCAAGATTTTCTTTAAATTTACGAGATTCTTCCATTAAATCGGTCAGGGTGGCAACAATGTGTTTTGTGGGACTTACAGATTTGGTAGCCATTTGAAATGAATCAATTGTGGACGGAGAGATTTTATTTGGGAATTTTTTTGTTTCAATTAAAATTAAAAGGAAAGCAGCATCTGAAAAGAGAAGAAAAATAAATCATCAATAAAAATTAAAAAATGTTCTCAGGGTTCCAAAAAATATTCTTTAACAAATCCACGCCTTATATAGACCCTGAAAAAATATTCTTTAATAAATCCACGCCTTATATAGACCCTGAAAAAATATATTTTAAAAAATCCACGCCTTATATAGACCATGAAAAAATATTCTTTAAACAATCCACGCCTTATATAGATCCTGAAAAAATATATTTTAAAAAATCCACGCCTTATATAGACCCTGAAAAAATATATTTTAAAAAATCCACGCCTTATATAGACCCTGAAAAAATATATTTAAAAAAATCCACGCCTTATATAGACCCTGAAAAAATATATTTTAAAAACTCCACGCCTTATATAGACCCTGAAAAAATATTCTTTAAAAAATCCACGCCTTATATAGACCCTGAAAGAATATTCTTTAAAAAATCCACGCCTTATGGTAGCCCCTGAAAAAAATTCTTTAAAAAATCCACGCCTTATATAGACCCTGAAAAAATATTCTTTAAAAAATCCACGCCTTATATAGACCCTGAAAAAATATTCTTTAAAAAATCCACGCCTTATATAGACCCTGAAAAAATATTCTTTAAAAAATCCAAGCCTTATATAGACCCTGAAAAAATATTCTTTAAAAAATCCACGCCTTATAGTAGGCCCTGAAAAAATATTCTTTAAAAAATCCACGCCTTATATAGACCCTGAAAAAATATTCTTTAAAAAATCCACACCTTATATAGACCCTGAAAAAATATTCTTTAAAAAATCCACGCCTTACAGAGAGAATGAAAAAATAAAAAAGAAATATTTTAAAAAAAAATCTACACTTCTAGTAGTCAAATCGATTTCAATTGATATTTTATCGCAAACAATTTTTAAAATGTCGTCATTTTGTCTCTGAATTCTAAAAATACATTTTTCTAATTTGCACTATTCTCTCTCTACTCAATTTCAAGAAGCCATTAGGGGAGGGCAGTTTGATGCTTGATATTGAGCTACCGCTGCCACTACACAACGCACCAACTGTAGCATCTCTCGCAGCCACCAAATTATCAAATCAAAACAGAAACCAAAAAAAAAAAAAAAAAAAACTCTAAATAAACAAAAAACAAAAAAATGAATTCGATACATTCAAATTTGCAACCATAATAAATACCAATGAAAAATTTGAATAGCTAATTTTAGCATAGGGTCTCCAAAAAACACCAAGCTCCAAGACAGTAAATAATGAAAATTGAAATTTGATTCATATCAGAGCAGAGACAAACTTTAAATTGAAATTCGCATTTGAGATGAAATGTGTTAAGACACACACTTGGGTCCCCTATGTTCCCTTTGCCTAACAGAGATCTTAGTATCGCGTTTCATTCGATTTGTCTGTTGGGTGTTTACTTTCATTGCTTCGTATCGTTGTTGTCCGAAGAATCTTTGATTTAATTAGCATATCTATGTTATTTATGCCATTTTTAAATAGATTTTGGGTACTGATGGTAATGGATACTGTATTTGGAGCAAAATTTGTTGTGAGAAAAATTATTTAAAAAATCCACGCCTTGTATAGACCCTTGAAAAGGTAATTTAAAAATTCATTCTTTATATAAAGTTAAAAAAAAAATATATTTAAAAACCAGTGAGCGGAGCAGTATAGTCGGACGGGGCCGACCATACGATACCCTACACAACTTCCATCAAAATCTAACTTTCTGTGGTTCTATATTCTGAGATTGGGCAATATTTCGCGATATTTGCACACTTTTGACTGGCTAGTGGTCAGCAAATGTTACTAATAATCAGTACAGCCCCTCTAATTACTTGTCCAGATTCCCTTCACCGTGGATTGTGCTGTGATGTTCGGCTTTCGACTCGAAAAGTACAAATAATTAAGTTTTCGGTCCACTTTATCCGAAAAATTATTATCTGATCATCACCTAACATTTCAGGCTTTGTCCTTGACCATAACTGGAACCTCATGGAACGTTTCAAAGCGATCAGCGCTATATTTCCACCCTCCAGTGTAGTAATAGGTTACTAAATAATATATAAATACGTAAGCACCTGTAAATATTTAAGTGTAACTCCCGCATCCGAGTACCTACGGCAATATAATTGGTATCAATTTAAAGGTCAACCACTACTCTTGTATATACTATCAACTTCTCGGGTCTATGTCCTTCAGCGGTAAATATATACGCTATAGAATACAAATTTTGTAATCTTTCACACAAAAGATAGGGTCCATTTGACCCGCTAAATATTGACCGATCTTTATTAAAACAGACATGCTCGATCCCCTTCTCCATGTAAAAATTCGCGATGTTTGGGTCATAATTGCGGCCTCTGTAGCGACCAGAAAACCCGACAAAAATAAAGTTTTTGGTCCATTTCATCCCCTAAATATTAACCGATCTTTTCCAAAAACAATAGGGGTCTTCATTGGGCCGAACCCTTCCTACATGCAAAATTCCGTGAAGATTGGTCCATAACTGTGGCCTGTATCGTGTTTACAAATTATAATGGACATACGGACGGACGGACACAAATGTCTAGATCGACTCAACTAGTAGAGATATGACGATCGGTATTCTTAAACGTGGGTCAAGGACCAATATTTCGCGGCATTACAAACTCTTGGGGCTGCACAAAGCTATAATACCCTGACAACATAGTTGTGTAGGGTATAAAAATCCCCGCCTTGGTTAAAGCCTTTGGTCCGCCTTTGCTGGAGCATTAAATAAAATATTTTTAAAAAAATTTTGAAAAATATTTTTTTCAAAAATTCACGCCTTGTTTGGAGCCTTAAAACAGTAGCCTGTGGTACAGGGTATTATGTCTTTGTACATGTGTTTGTAACAGGCAAAAGGAATCGAGATAGAGCCATGGTTCCTTTTGAGAATATGCATAGAATCACTTTCTGAGTCGATTTACGCATGCCTGTCCGTCCATGTATTTTTGTAAACAAGGTACAGGTCTCATTTATGATCCGATTTAGATGAAATTTGTCACACGTGACTTATTTGGCTCAAGGACGAACCCTATTGAATTTGAAGAAAATCGGTTCAGATTTAGATACAGCGCCCATATATATTTTCGTCCGACTTATGGTAAATGGTGCACCAAAGTCCCTATATATCTTTCGATTTGCACGAAATTTGGCATAGAGTACAGAATTAGGTCCAGAATGATGTGTGCTAAATTTCGAGAAAATCGGGTCAGATTTAGATATAGCTACCCTATATAGTTTCGTCCGATTTATGGTAAATTGTGCACCAAAGTCCCTATATATCTTTCGATTTGCACGAAATTTGGCACAGAGTACAGAATTAGGTCCAGAATGATGTGTGCCAAGTTTCGAGAAAATCGGTTCAGATTTAGATATAGTTCCCATATATATTATCGTCCGATTTTATGTAAATGGTGCACCTATGTCCCTATATATCATTTGATGTGCACGAAATTTGGCATAGCGTACTGAATTAAGTCTAGAATGGTGTCTGTCAAGTTTCTAGAAAATCGGTCCAGATTTAGATATAGCTCCCATATATAGTTTCGTCCGATATTATGTAAATGATGCAACAAAGTCCCTATATATCTTTCGATTTGCACGAAATTTGGTAAAGCCTACTGAATTAGGTCTAGAATGATGTGTGCCAAGTTTTGTTTAAATCGGTTCAAATTTAGATATAGCTCACATATATAGTTTCGTCCGATTTTTTGTGAATGATACACCAAACTCCCAATATTTGTCCGATTGGGACAACATTTTGCATAGCGAATGCAATTGAGGAAAAAAATTATGTGTGATAAGGTGTGTGCGAATCGGTTCAGATTTTGATATAGGTCTTATATGTATTTTCGTTCGATTTTATGTAAATGTTGCACCGAAGGGCCTATGTTTGTTCGATTTACACGAAATTTGGCAGAGGGTATTAAATTGAATTTCGAGTGATAACAAAAAAACAAATGGTAGCTCAATTAGGTCCATGTGCTTATATATAGCTCCCATACATAATTTTATTCGACTTCATACAAATGGTACACCAAAGAATCCAAGTCTGCCCGTTTGAAAAGCAATTTTTCATTGATTTTAGAATGGTATGTGTATGGATTTTTTTTTAATTGCTTCAAATATCTATCTAGATAGCACATTTAATTTCGCCCGATTTCATCTTAATAGTACTCCAAAGATTCTATGTATGTCCTATCTACAGGATATTGTAGATATTAACATCTGTTGTATGTACCCAAAGTGGTGAAGGGTATCATATAGTCCTTTCTGTTTTTTTTTTTGTTTTTTTAATTAAGCATACCTTTAATCATTTGTTTGCACCACTGCTCATTTAATGTATCATTTCATTTGTAACGCCTAAAAGTATGCTCCATATTTTAGCTGTTATCGTTTATCTTTAAATTGACTCTGTTAAAAACACTCGATTGCCATCACTGTTAATAACATTTTCAATTAATTTCAACGTAACTGAATTTTAATCGTTTCTGTTAAATATCTCGAAAAGGCGTAATAATGCCTGACATGGGAAATTATAAATTTTCCCAATGAAAGCCCTCAAAAAAAGAAAAACGTAAAAAGTGACGTTGCGATGAGCAAAGAAACCTAATCATTTGATAAATGTTTTATTTTCATGAACACGCAATATTTGTTTAATATATTGTTCACTCTTGCACTCTCTATTTCTATAAAGGGAAAATTAAAGGAAACTTTATAGAAGTCCACTAGATAGACATCTTATAGAAAACGTTACACTATTTTCATTTTGATGCCTTCAATTGCGACTACATTTCAAAATGGTGTAAACAGAAAATTAATCAAACATTAGAAAGTCAATGAACATAAATATTGATTTTGTAATGTTAGTGTTTGTTGTATCAGCAAGGAAAGTGATTGCTAGGAGGGAGGCATGGTGATTTTGTGATGACCTCGTTTCCATGATGTTATGTCAAATTTCATGTATTGGGGTTAACTGATATGATTAATCACGGGGGGGTATTTGTTGTTTGTGCAAGAGATGGTTGTAGGTTTGTTTGATGTAATTTGACATGTTTGAACATCTTGATATGAATTTAGGGCAATTTGCGAATGTTTAATTATGAATTAAGGTCATATATTATAGAACGTAAACATTAGATTAGATCTGCTCCAGCGGGACCAAGAAGGACCACCAAGAATTTTCTAAAAAATATTTTCTCAGGGACTATTAAAAAGTGTAGATGTGTAAAGGAAAACATTTTCAAGGCTCTATTAAAAGAGCGATTTAAAAAAAATCAATGGTATATAAAGTCCCTAATTGGTTAAGAATATTTTTCAAGGGTCTATAAGTGAAGGGTAGTCAAACAAATTTTCAAATGTCAATAAGAGGCAGGAAAGGAAATTTTAAATGTTTTTTGTTTTAAAGGCTTAAAGCTATTTTTTTAATAGAATATCTTTACAATGCATAAAAGACCAGAATTTCATACAAATATTCTTGTCCGACTCTGGCCGTATTTTTATACTCTAGGGTATTATAGTTTTGTGCAGCCCCAAGAATTGGTAACGCAGCGAAATATTGGTCCTAGACCCACCTTAAAGTATACCGATCGTCATATCTTGACTAGTTGAGTCGACCTAGACAGGTGTGTCCGGTCGTCTGTACATTATAATTATAATTGTAAACACGATACAGGCCACAGTTATGGACCAATCTTCACGAAATGTTGCATGAAGGAAGGGTTCTGGCCAATGAAGACCCCTACTGTTCTTGGTAAAGATCGGTTAATATTTAGGCGACCCGAAATGAAGATACCAATTATATTGTCGTATATTATTTAGTAAACCATTACCACACTAGAAGGCGTAAATATAGCGCTGATCGCTTTGAATTTTTCCATGAGGTTCCAGTTATGGTCAAGGAAAACGTCTATAAAGTTCGGTGATGATCAGATAATAATTTTGGGATGAAGTTAAGTTTGTATGTTTTTTCGAGTCGATCAATAGGCCACAATTGAAACCAGAAACTTACAACACAACCCACTTTGAAAGGAATCTGAACAAGTAATTAGGATGACTTTACTGAATATTAGTAATATTTGTGGACCACAAGTCGGTCAATTGGGTGCAAATATCGCGAAATATTGCCCAAACTATGAACGCAAACTATGAACCGCAATCTATAGAGTCTTATGAGGATGAGAGTCTTATGAGGATATTTTAGATAAAACAAGTGAAAAAGCGTTAAATTCGACCGGCCCGAACTTTGGATACCCTCCACCATGGATATACTGATAGGTAATAGAAATGAAAATATAGGGAACATACCAAAAAGTAGACATATACCGACATTTTTAAAACGGGATTATGTAAACCATAATACAAATTTCAGAAATTTTTAGTGGATAATTACACCCTCAGCCTTATGGCTAATGCGGGTGTATACATATTAACACGGTGAAAATGTGTCTCATCGAAATATTGGTTCTAGACCCAATGTTTCTTTGGACCAAATCTGTTTCAGAAAATTCAGATTTCATCCAAACTTTGCGCATCTTATTATATCTTCAAAACTTAGTTCAAATTCGAAGATGGGGAATATCGGTCCACTCCTTCTGGAACCTCCACACAGGGACTAGGTCTAAATGCGGCTATAGTTCATTATGGAACCTTACGTTCTAATTTTGTATCTCGCTATCCTCCGCAGGAGAAATGATTACAACAGAGTCTTAGAACCAAACTCAAAACGCGGAACAACTCTGATAACGATTTTAATATAAACCAGTAAGGAAAGTAGTAAAGTCGGACGGGGCCGACTATATGATACCCTTCACCACTATGGGTATATTAAGCAGGACTATAACATAAAATTGGATGAAAAAAATGTGATATTTATCTAAATGTGAATCTACCTAGATCTATCCATAAAGTATGTCAATCGACTTAAATAGGTCATCCGTTGGGCTATGTCCGCACTTCTAGAAAACGCAACTACGTAATTCTATGCTCAATTTTTTAAGTTGTGCAAAATTTGATGTCAATCTGACTAACATGAGGAGTTTGATGCCCAATTTACTAGAAATCGGGCGAAAATATATATGGAAGCTCTATCCAAATATTGAGCGATTTCAAACAAACTTGTCACAGGTTAGGTTATACAACTTTCAGAACGTTTTATTCCAATTGGTTCCTTAGTACGTCAATTACTTAAAATCAATCTATAATAAAAGGGAGCTATATCTAAATCTGGACCGATTTTCACGAAACTTGGCAGACATCATTCTAGGTTCAATTAAGTACGTTATGCCAAATTTCGTGCAAATCGAAGGATATATAGGGACTTTGGTGCACCATTTACATGAAATCGGACGAAACTATATATGGGAGCTATATCTAAATCAGGACCTATTTTCACGAAACTTGGCAGACATCATTCTAGACTCAATTCAGTACGTTATGCCAAAATTCGTGCAAATCGGAAGATATTTAGCGACTTTGGTGGACCATTTACATCAAATCGGACGAAACTATATATGGGAGCTATATCTAAATCTGGACCGATTTTCTCCAAACTTGGCAGACATCCCTCTAGGCTTAATTCAGTACGTTATGCCAAATTTCGTGCAAATCAGAAGATATATAGGGACTTTGGGCACTATTTACATGAAATCGGACGAAACTATATATGGGAGCTATATCTAAATCTGGACCGATTTTCACGAAACTTGGCAGACATCATTCTAGACCTAAATGATTAGGCTGTACCAAATATCGTGCAAATCGAAAGATATATAGGGACTTTGGGGCACCATTTATATGAAATCGGACGAAACTATATATGGGAGCTATATCTAAATCTGGACCGATTTTCTCCAAACTTGGCATACATCACTCAAGGCTTAATTCAGCACGTTATACCAAATTTCGTGCAAATCAAAAGATATATAGGGACTTTGGGGCACCATTTACATGAAATCGGACGAAACTATATATGGGAGCTATATCTAAATCTGGACCGATTTTCACGAAACTTGGCAGACATCATTCTAGACCTAAATGATTAGGCTGTACCAAATTTCGTGCAAATCGAAAGATATATAGGGACTTTGGGGCACCATTTACATGAAATCGGACGAAACTATATATGGGAGCTATATCTAAATCTGGACCGATTTTCTCCAAACTTGGCATACATCACTCTAGGCTTAATTCAGCACGTTATACCAAATTTCGTGCAAATCAAAAGATATATAGGGACTTTGGGGCACCATTTACATGAAATCGGACGAAACTATATATGGGAGCTATATCTAAATCTGGACCGATTTTCACGAAACTTGGCAGACATCATTCTAGACCTAAATGATTAGGCTGTACCAAATTTCGTGCAAATCGAAAGATATATAGGGACCGTTTACATTAAATCGGTTAAATATATATATGGGAGCTATATCTAAATCTGAACCGATTTTTCCCAATTTCAATAGGGTTCGTCCTTGGGCCGAATAAGTGACCTATGCCAAATTTCATCCAATTCGGATCATAAATGCGACCTGTACTTTGTTTACAATTTAACATGGACAGACGGACGGACGGACGGACGGACATGCATAAATCGACTCAGAAAGTGATTCTATGCATATTCTCAAAAGGAACCATGTGTCTATCTCGTTTCCTTTTGCCTGTTACAAACATATGCACAAAGACATAATACCCTGTACCACAGTGTGGTGAAGGGTATAAAAAGAGGGTTATATGGGGACTACCCCAAAAAGGGGCCGAATATTAATAATTTTTGGTAGGGAGATTTGTTACCATATACGACTACCAAATTGCAACAACTTCGGTTGAAAAACGCGCTCATGAACCCTAAAATACCGAAAATTGGGGGTACCCTTATATGGGGGCTATCCGAAAAAAATGGACCTATATTCATAATTTTTTGTGGGGAGATTTGGTACCTATTAAGAACTCAAAATACTAAATTACAGCTAATTCGGCGGAAAAATAGATCAAAACCATCAAAATACTGAAAATTAGGAAGTACCGTTATATGGGGACTACCAGCAAAAGTGGACCTATATTAATAATTTTTTGTGGAGACATTTAGTACCCAATAAGAACCCAATGTAGTAAATTTCAGCGAATTCGATTGAAAAACACGCTCAAGATATATTCATCATGGAGAATAAAATACATTTTAATTTTAAATCATTGCATTTAGTACTTTTCACTTATCTGAGCATACTGGTGTGGGAAATGAACTGTATCCTATTTCAACTGGCTTATAATTATTTTCGTCATTCATTTCGTGTTATATGAAAAATATTTATTGCTACTTTTAAATTCGACAAAAAAAAAAAAAAAAAAAATTACCGGCTTTTGTTTCATGTTTTTTTTTACAAATGTTACATTTAATTATTAATTGCATTTTTTTGTTTGTTTCTGATTGTCCGAAAAAAGTCAATTTGATATAAAAATAAACAACACAAAAATTATATCACTTTATTTCAAGATCAAGTATACAAACGAAGAATTATTTAATGACTTCATTATATTTCTTAGCCGGTTTATTTTATAAAACTCGCGTGACTTTTATTAAAAGACAAGAGAAATTTAGAAATTTGGTGTGTATGTTTGTTCAAGGCACACAGTGTTTTCTAATATCCGTTTGCAATAAATATCCTTTATAACAATAATTGTTGGAGGAATATATCAAACAAGAACACGATTACCAATGACCACAAGAAAAAATATAAAAAAAATCAACGCTTTATATAGGCCCTGAAAAAATATTCTTTTATATATCCACGCCTTATATAGGCCCTGAAAAAATATTCTTTTATATATCCGCGCCTTATATAGGCCCTGAAAAAATATTCTTTAAAAATCCACGCCTTATAGTAGGCCCTGAAAAAATATTCTTTAAAAATCCACACCTCATAGAAGGCCGTGAAAAAATATTCTTTAAAAATCCACGCCTTATAGTAGGCCCTGAAAAAATATTCTTTAAAAATCCACGCCTTATAGTAGGCCCTGAAAAAATATTCTTTAAAAATCCACGCCTTATAGTAGGCCCTGAAAAAATATTCTTTAAAAATCCACGCCTTATAGTAGGCCCTGAAAAAATATTCTTTAAAAATCCACACCTCATAGAAGGCCGTGAAAAAATATTCTTTAAAAATCCACGCCTTATAGTAGGCCCTGAAAAAATATTCTTTAAAAATCCACGCCTTATAGTAGGCCCTGAAAAAATATTCTTTAAAAATCCACGCCTTATAGTAGGCCCTGAAAAAATATTCTTTAAAAATCCACGCCTTATAGTAGGCCCTGAAAAAATATTCTTTAAAAATCCACGCCTTATAGTAGGCCCTGAAAAAATATTCTTTAAAAATCCACGCCTTATAGTAGGCCCTGAAAAAATATTCTTTAAAAATCCACGCCTTATAGTAGGCCCTGAAAAAATATTCTTTAAAAATCCACGCCTTATAGTAGGCCCTGAAAAAATATTCTTTAAAAATCCACGCCTTATAGTAGGCCCTGAAAAAATATTCTTTAAAAATCCACGCCTTATAGTAGGCCCTGAAAAAATATTCTTTAAAAATCCACGCCTTATATAGGCCCTGAAAAAATATTCTTTAAAAATCCACGCCTTATAGTAGGCCCTGAAAAAATATTTTTTAAAAATTCACACCTCATATTAGGCCCTGAAAAATATTCTTTAAAAATCCACGCTTTATAGGAAGGAGCCCTGAAAAAATATTCTTTAAAAATCCACGCCTTATAGTAGACCTATCCCTAATGTCCTTAAAAAATATTTAAAAAAATCCACGCCTTATAGTAGGCCCTGAAAAAATATTCTTTAAAAATCCACGCCTTATAGTAGGCCCTGAAAAAATATTCTTTAAAAATCCACGCCTTATAGTAGGCCCTGAAAAAATATTCTTTAAAAATCCACGCCTTATAGTAGGCCCTGAAAAAATATTCTTTAAAAATCCACGCCTTATAGTAGGCCCTGAAAAAATATTCTTTAAAAATCCACGCCTTATAGTAGGCCCTGAAAAAATATTCTTTAAAAATCCACGCCTTATAGTAGGCCCTGAAAAAATATTCTTTAAAAATCCACGCCTTATAGTAGGCCCTGAAAAAATATTCTTTAAAATCCACGCCTTATAGTAGGCCCTAAAAAAATATTCTTTAAAAATTCACGCCTTATAGTAGGCCCTGAAAAAATATTCTTTAAAAATCCACGCCTTATATAGGCCTCTAAAAAAATATTCTTTAAAAAATCCACCCCTTATGGTAGGCCCTGAAAAAATATTCTTTAAAAATCCACGCCTTATAGTAGGCCCTGA
>NW_026888984.1:0-12348 GCF_032173495.1 Musca vetustissima
TTACAAATACTATGCAATATATTAATATATTTTTGAAATTTGTACTAAAATGGTACAAAATATTAACTTATAATGGAAAAGTCATAGATTGAGATCTGAAATTTAGTATGTAGCTTAACTATTACAAATAGACCGATATGCACAAAATTGTACTAAATATTGTACCATAGTGAATGGTAAAAAATATAAATGTAAATTTAGAGTACAAAAATGTCCAACTATAATTAACAGGCTTGGTTTATTGAAAATTCGTACTAAATGGCATCATTAATACAAAATATTGCACAGTATGGGAACATTTTTTGTATATTATAAACAAATAGAATACGAATCGAATACAATTACTAAATATTGTATACGGTAGAATGGATGAAGATAGGAACCTGTTATTAAATAATTATCTGGAACTATGACAATAACAATTTATACATAAAAATTTTGCATTAATAACTTCTAAAATGTACTAAAAAGTACAACACATTGTATACGGCGGTACGGGTGGATATAAAAACAATGCTTTTGGCAATATTGTTTGACATTTGTACTTAAAGTACTAAATATTTTATACGACAGAACGAGTAGAGGTAGAGTCCTGAAATTTTGTATGTATATTTTGTTTAAACAAATTAAAAAAAGTATTTTTTTTTAATTTTTAGTAAAAAGTACTAAATAGAAAATGTTAGAGAAAGATATCCGAATTTTAGTATTACTCTTTGACTATGGTAAATAAAATGTTTAATGGAAATATATACGGTTATATGAAATATAGTTTCGAATCCCACATGAATCTATACTACAGCGAATGATTATGTGAATTTTGGTTAAAATTTCTAGTGTAGTGAAAAACAGGCGAGACTTCAAATACAAATAAGTGAAACTATGCAATAAGCCGCTGAACATCACAAGTACTAAAGTGTAATCAATTTTAAATGCTAAAGTTCCAAATTTTCTAAAATAACAATACTGATATTTCCAATGATGTTTCCAACCACATTGGATCGATCTTTTGATGTAATGAATAATGGGCTGGATCATTATTATGAGGATATACTAAAAATACCGACAATACCATTGAGTATTTTGTAATACGTAACGCACCAGAAATACTAAATTTCTGCAATTTTAATGGAAATCTTCACTATAAAGGCAGGTCTCTGAATAAAAAATGATGCGCTGTGCAAAATTGTAATTTGTACTATAAGGGTACTACTATCAGTACTAAAACGAACTAGATATTTTACCATTAGTTAGTATTAAATTACCGGAAGGAACAAAAAAAGTTAACACAGTATTATAGAACTTTTTACATCAGTCCATCGGGACGATCGAGAAAATAGTAAACTTACAGAACTTGTACTCGATTTAGTAGGATAGAAGCATTAACGTTTCTGTACGAAAGAAATACGGAGTAAGATCTGAGATTAAAACAAACATATTAAGATATAAAACCTATAATAAAAATGTTTCAAATTTGTACTTAATCCAAAAGTATATTGCGTAGCTAAAATAATGTTTATTTATTTAACTATAAAAAGTTTCGCTAACAACGTAGCGGGCCTATGCTAGTAATAATATAAAACCAGTGAGCGGAGCAGTATAGTCGGACGGGGCCGACAATACGGTACCCTACACAACTACCACAGAACTCTATCTTTCTGTGGATTTTTATTCCGAGCCTGGGCAATATTTCGTAATATTTGCACCCTCTTGCCCGATTAGAGATCAACAGCTCTTCCTTACACTGAAATATTTTCCGAATATTTATAATATTCGGTACATGTCCATATTCCACTCACCGTGGGTTGTGTTGTGATGTTGTCTTGTAATTGTGGCCTATATATCGACTTAAAAAAACACACAAAAAATTAAGTTTTCGTTCCACTTTATCCACTTTATCTGAATACGTAAGCACCTGTAAATATTTAAGTGTAACTCCCGCATGCGAGTACATACGACAATGTAATTGGTATAAATTTAAAGGTCAATCCCTCCTCTTGGGTATACTGTCAACTTCTCGGGTCTATGTCAGGGGCAAATATATACGCCATAGAATACAAATTTTGTAATTTTTCACACAAAAGTATTGGTCCATTTGACCCGCTAAATATTGATCAATCTTTATCAAAACAGGCATGCTTATTCTTTAGCCCGAGCCCTTTCTCCATGTAAAATTTCGCGACGTTCGGGCCATAATTGTGGAGCGACAAGAAAAACCGACAAAAATTTAGTATTTGGTTCATTTCATCCCCTAAATATTAATCGATCTTTACCAAAAACAATGTGTTTACAAATTATAATGGACAGACGGACGGACGGACACACATGTCTAGATCGACTCAGCTAGTCGAGATATGACGATCGGTATACTTATACTTACCAATATTTCGCGGCGTTACAAACTTTTGGGGCTGCACAAAGCTATAATACCCTGACAACATAGTTGTGTAGGGTATAAAAATTTGTATATATAGTGTCGGCTATATTTATACCCTACACCACACTGTGGTGGCTGTGTGACATACAACAGAAAATGACATATGCCCATAGTTGAATTTGCAAATAATCACTTTCTGAAACAACTTCTACATGTCCGTTCGTCGGTCTATCCATGTATTATTGTGAACAAAGTGCGGGTCGCATTTAGGATATCATTTCAATCAAATATGAAACAGCTTTTTAATTTAGGACGATCTCTATAAAAATAGCTTCAGATTTAGATATGAATTCAGATTTAGATTGAATTATGGAACTTAGAAGTTTTGCACATACATTGCTATTACTAGAAGGTATATCTGTACACGATATACCTTCTAGTAATTTGTCCAATTGTGGCAACATTTTTGGCAGTTTTGTAACCTATGTAATTCTACAAATCACATTCTCTTCTTTTTAATGACTTAATTCCCCGCTCTATTAATTTCCTGCCCATCCTATCTGCTAAATCACATCTATATATGTCGCATACATCATATGCTTCAATATGTTGTAATTCTCATTAACTTTAAGTGTTATTCTTTCACTGTCATACAAATCATAATCAGTATCAATTCGAAAAACTTTTTCCCAAAGTCATTAACAATAAATTGTGGCCTTGACAATAATAAGTTTTAATATATTCAATCTGTCATTCATTCCATCATTTGATTATGACCAATAATAATTATCACTGCGGCCAATAAAATATAATGAGGCGTAGAAATGTCTGAATGGGCGTGTGTGTATGTCGGTCTCTATGATTAAACAAATGTCAATATTATCAATACTACTATTATAATATTATTACATATGTACGTATATATAAATTTCATACGCCATGTATTTGCCTAATCAGGCAAATAATTGAGTCACATCAAATACAAAAAAATGTAGTTTCATACAAAAGATTGAAAATTCAATAGATAGTAATATTGTAGTTAAAGGACAATAATTCACACAAGTGTTTAATAGTGTATACAATAGGTCCCTATATAAGGTCATTCATAGGTACTTTTCTTTTGTTTTAAGAAAAATTTGGTCATGTTATTTTATGAATTAATTAAATGGTATTTATATACTGAAATCTGATTTAATTGACAGTGACGATTTGAAGCCTATAGGCTTAACGCTAATGAGATTTCATGCAGCTTAATATGATTAACCGGTAAGGAAGGAGCAAAAATCGACTGGCTACGACTATATGATACCCTACACCACTATGGGTCTCTGTGCCTAAGATTATTAGTGTAATTTATTGTAAAATATTTATCGCTTTGTGTACAATATCTTGTCAATCGGACACGTAGCTTCTTTGGTGTACCTATGACATAAAAATGACGATCTATATATGAGTTGTTTATTTTGAGAGCGATTTAAGTCCATTTTAGATTTCATGCTACAAACATATGCACAAAAAGAACAATGCAACAGTGTAAAGTAGAAAAAACCAGTAAGGAAAGTAGTAAAGTCGGACGGGGCCGACTATGTGATACTCTTCACCAATTTGGGTATCCAACAGATGAATCCTAACAGACGTCGACTTTTTGAAGGACCTATATATATATCGAAATTTAAAACGATTTCAACTAAACTTGCCACATGTTATGTTATAGTCACTTCAGTACGAAGTGCAAAATTTTGTGCCGATTGGACCCACCTTGGTGAAGCATTTACATCCAACTTCTATGTTATACTAACTCTAGTACGTTGTGCACACGTTTGTGTAAATTTTGTGTAAATTCGGACGAATATATATGTAGAATATATGGATTATATGTAGAATATATATCAACATCTGAACCGATTTTAATGAGACTTGGCAGCTATTAACTTTAGTGCACAATTTACATAAAATCGGAAGAAAACATATATAGGAAATATATCTAAGTCTACACCGATTTTCAGGAAACTTAACACTCATCATTCTAGACTTAATTCACTATATACTCTATGCCAAATTTCGTGGAAATCGAATGATATATAGGGACTTTGGTGCACCATTTACATTAAATCGAACGAAAATATATATGGCAGCTATATCTAAATCTGGACTGATCTTCAGGAAACTTACCACACATCATTCTAGACTTAATCCATTACGCTATGCCAAATTTCGTACAAATCGAACGATATATAGGAACTTTGGTACACCATTTACATCAAATCGGACGAAAATATATATGTGAGCTATATCTAAATCTGGACCGATTTTCAGGAAACTTGACACACATTAGCCTAGACCTAATTCATTACGCTATGCCAAATTTCGTACAAATCGAATGATATATGGGGACTTTGGTACACCATTTACATAAAATCAGAAGAAAACATATATGGAAGCAATATCTATCTAATATCAATTTTTCCCAATTTCAATAGGGTTCGTCCTTGGCCCAAATAAGTGACCTATGGTAAATTTAATTTCATCATAAATGCGACCTGTACTTTGTTTACAATTTAACATGGACAGACAGATGGACGGACATGCATAAATCGACTTAAAAAGTGGTTCTATGCATATTCTCAAAAGGAACTACTTGTCTATCTCGTTTCCTTTTGCCTGTTACAAGCATATGCACAAAGACATACTACCCCGTACCACAGTGTGGTGAAGGGTATAAAAATGTGACCACTTGGATCAAATCGTTTTCATATAATATGAAGTGTTTAATTAAATGTGTATTTGTAAATCTGGAGCGAATAAAAATTTTCCAGGTGGCTACTTTTTTTGTGTAAATTCAGCGCATCGTAATATTTTTACTAAGTCTTGAACAAGTCCGAAAAAGGGACATATCAGTCACTTCCCTAATAAGTGATCAATATTTCTATAAAATCGCTAATTAAAATAGATTACATAAAAATCGACTGGGAAATTCGATCACATATGATTCATTCCTTCGGCTTACTCCTTCAATATGATCTGATATTAATAATTCATGAAATACGAAATGAAATCTTCATCAGAGAGCCCAATATAGCCATGTCCGGGATATAGCTTTGACATACACTTAGGAGTCTGCTTTAGATTAAGTTTCGTTCCATAGTAATGATACCGGGTCATGAAGGTCATACGCGCTTTTCACAACAGAAAAAAATCCACGCCTTGGATTGGCCTCTAAAAAATATTCTTCAAAAAATTCACATCATGGATTACCCTCCGAAAAATATTCTATAGAAATCAACACCTTGGAAAATATTCTATAAAAATCAACACCTTGGATTGACTTCCAAAAAATATTCTTTTAAAAATGCACGCCTTGGATTGACCTCTGAATTTTTATTTTTTTAAATGTACATGCTTTCTATATACCTTGAAAATATTTTTTAAAAATCCACACCTTTTATTTTGACCTCGAAAATCGGTTATGTCCGGTCTTATCTTCAAAATACTACATAGTTCGTTAATACATCTCCATTAAAAATTGTATGCTGCATTGTTATGTTGATTAATATGTCCCTAATTTATTATTAAATATTTATGTGTACTGTAATAAAATAACATAAAAGGTCATGTGTCATAACAACATAATAAAATTGATTTTATCACAAGACTAAAAAAAATCCAAACTCATATACTGTTTTTTATGTGATCACCTTTGAAATCTGGCTAATACATCAAAAGGTCATAAATCGTTATGACCTAATGTCCATATACATATGTATATTTTTTATATATCTAACTACATACTACAAAAAACAAATATATATATGCCCATCGTGATATTGTAACGAGCCTACGCCAATAAAATCCTTGGGCTATGTGATTTCAATCACCATCATCATCAACAAAATGGGTATTGAAAATAACGCCCTCCAATATAAACATTAATCATACAACAATAGCAACAATATTTCCATTCAGGCCTTCATACCCTTGTGCAAAAACAAAAAACAAAACAAAAACAATAAAACAAAGCGTACGAACACTTCAAACGTCACAATGATAGCAATTCACTTGAGTAGAGAAAAAAAACGAAAATACAATAACAAAACAAACAATATCTAAATAAAAGTCGCCGAAATTGTTCAGTACTAGAATTTTATGCAACTATCCGGCAATTACAGTAGACAAACATTTGACCAGACACAATAAATTCTATCCAATTCAAATATTGTGTGACATTTCGAATTGTCGGAAGGGGAAGGAGGCAATTGACTGTTTGTTTAGTGAAAAAAATATTTGGGTAAAAAAAGAATGTTATAGTTATAAATACAATAAAATGGAAAATTGAACAGAAGTCAGTAGGACTGTGAAATAGTCTTTGGTGGAGGTTATTTTTGATTATACTTCGTAATTAGCTTTGAATTATTTCGTAGAAACAGATAAATTTTACGTAATGAAAATATGTCTATTTGTTGGACATTTAAAATTTCTTATACACTGCGTATCATAACTATAGACGCACCCTTAATTCAATTGGTATGTTAGTTGACAAATAAAATGGACCCATTAAGTTATCGTTCACAATAAAACGATCAAAAACACATATTATTCAACAAAAATAATTAATTTATTCTTTATGATTTCGCCGAATTCTGCACTTTCAAAATTGCTAGTGTTGCATAACTATAGACGCACTTTTACAAAATTAGAAAAATTTATTTTTTATAACTTAAATAAAATAAAATAACTTTTATAAATAATGGATAGGGCCTCCCTTATTTTGAATAAGTTCAAAAATTTTATCCATCACACTGTTGTTCAAAATTATTCGCAAGTCTTCATCGATTGACCGCTATTCATCGAAAATCACTTCTTGGAGGTAAAAAACCGTTTGGTATTGGAGGTTTTCTGCATAGACACGATGAGTCAAGATTCCACACATGTTCTCGATCGGATTCTGGTCGGAAATTTTAATATTTTTCGATTTTAACCATACTTGAGTATGACGACTTTTATGAACTGGTGCGTTGTCCTGCTAAAAAACGAGTCCTTGATTGTTGCTGCTTTCCCAAAATGGCAATAATTTGTCTTCCAAGACTTGAACGTACTCCATTGAATTCATCCGACAACATGGAAATGTCAAATAAAGCGTTCCGTGGCTATAAGATGCTCCCAAGGTGGCGCTTACCGAAATATCGTTATTTCTTAATACGATATTTCGGTGGCGGTTCCTTAATGGCTTTGGGAGCATTTTAAAGCCACGGAATGACATTTCCATGTTGTCGAATGAATTCAATGGAGTACGTTCAAGTCTTGGAAGACAAATTATTGCCATTTTGGGAAAGCAGCAACAATCAAGGACTCGTTTTTAGCAGGACAACGCACCATTTCATAAAAGTCGTCATACTCAAGTGTGGTTAAAATCGAAAAATATTAAAATTTCCGACCAGAATCCGATCGAGAACATGTGTGGAATCTTGACTCATCGTGTCTATGCAGAAAACCTCCAATACCAAACGGTATTTTACCCCAAGAAGTGATTTTCGATGAATAGCGGTCAATCAATGAAGACTTGCGAATAATTTTGAACAACAGTGTGATGGATAAAATTTTTGAACTTATTCAAAATAAGGGAGGCCCTATCCATTATTTATAAAAGTTATTTTATTTTATTTAAGTTATAAAAAAATAAATTTTTCTAATTTTGTAAAAGTGCGTCTATAGTTATGCAACACTAGCAATTTTGAAAGTGCAGAATTCGGCGAAATCATAAAGAATAAATTAATTATTTTTGTTGAATAATATGTGTTTTTGATCGTTTTATTGTGAACAATAACTTAATGGGTCCATTTTATTTGTCAACTAACATACCAATTGAATTAAGGGTGCGTCTATAGTTATGATACGCAGTGTATGTAATCTATATATACATACATATGTACATATGTAAAAATGAATTGCTGTTCGTTATTCAATTGACATTGTAATGAAATTTTTTTTCTGAGAATGCAGAACAATAATTGAGAATATACGCGATCATTGTATGTACACGTTCTCCATAAAATTCACGTACCTTTTGGGACAAATGCAAGGATGAAAATCTGAAGATTCAGAAAAGAGTTCTGATTCTAAGACACATGCCCTAGATTATTCTTCTTGAAAATAATAATAATAGGAACATAGGAACATGTTGTTATTGAAGTACCTAAAATGTACCATTATATGGTGGTTATATGCCTAATAGTTGGTCAATGTCTTTAATCGCATATGTGTATCACAGAGAAAATTAAGTTCATATTGAAAGAGAACAACTATAAAAAGCATTTGTTATAACAAAGAGTCTCATGATGTTACCTCAAATGTGAACTACCGATATATTTAATACCATGAAAAATCGTTGTTAAGATCGAACTTTTGTACTTTCTAATATGTAGATTCTTTCAATCGGCCGGGACATTTATATGGGGGCTATGTTACACAGTATGTGCAGTAGATTGGAAAACGGGGGGTAAGAACTTCAACATACTGAAAATTAAACGGGAAATATGTATGGCGCCTTTTTATTACATTAAGCCAAATCCATGATCCATCCATTCCGTCAAATTCTTTACAAAGCCGAAAATGGTGCGGGACCCGTATGTAGGAGCTATACAAAATTTGGTCCTGAATAGAAATGTTTCCGCAAATGTGTTTTACCCTTTCAATATCACGAAATTATATATGATATGAATGACATACGATACTACAATGGGTATGGATATATACTAATACCACATGAGAAAATACCGAACAATAAGAGTATATCATTATATGTATATCATTATATGGGGCTACCCGGACCAATTTGCACCAATATTGATAATTTTTTGTAAACAGGTTTTCTTCATCCAAAATAAAACATTACAGCATTCGGCTAAAACACTCCCTAAAATACCGAACTCCTCAAAGTACCGAATATTGTGGGTACCTCAAAGATTTAACCAATATTGACAATTTCAGTACGTTTCATTCTACCAAATATACAACCAAACGTGCCCAAATCCCCCACAGTATCGAAAAAGGTGGATTACTATTACATGGGTATATTTGAAAGCTTGGGCAAACATAACATTGCAGCCAAATACCGAATATTAAGGGATGCCGTTAGATGGGGATATCCGAATACTTGAGTCAATATGGAAAATTCTAATTAGGGAGAATTTCTGCCCAATAAGTATCCCTAATATTAGGTTTGGGAAAAAGAAAACCATTAGACCGGTGGAACGATCGAATTTTACAGGCATGTCGTAACATCGTCCAGGAGCTAAAAATTAAACCATTCACACAAAGCTGGATTCAAAAAGAAGCTCAATGTTTGGGTGCCTCACCAATTAACAGAAAAAATGGAATGGATCGAATTTCCATCTGCGAAGCCTTGACCAAACGGAATGAGATACTCTAATTTTTATAAACGGATGGTGACTAGAAATGAGAAATAGATCACATACGATAACCCTATGCAAAAACGATCGTGGTCAAAGAGCGGTAAAGCACCTCAAACGGTGACCAAACCAGGACTAACGACCAGGAAGATTCGACTATGCATTTGGTGGGACTGGAAGGGGATTATTTGTCATGAGTTGCTTTCATATGGCCATTCTGATCTCTACTACCAACAACTGTACCGTTTGAAGATAGCAATTGACCAGAATTGGCCAACAGGGGAGGTGTCGTGTTTCACCAGGACAACGCTAGGCCATCTAATGAGTAGTACAAATGTATGTGCAAATATAAAATTTATATCTTAAATCGTGGAGGGAGCAATAAAACTCACTCATAAACATCAAATTCAGTTTTGTAATGTTACCCTATGTGTGGTCTGATAAATACCAAGATGTTACAAAAATATATACAATTCACCTTATGATGGTGGGTATAAAAACAACCTAAAATGCCGAAAATTATACATCAAAAATATTGTTAGGCAAGACAACGTTTGCCGGGCCCGCTAGTCAAATATAAAAATTTCACAGAAAAAAGATTTGAAAAACAAAATAACCTGAATGATACTGGGTAAATAATTATAACAATTTAATTACAAAATTTAAAAGGTTACAGGGGTGGCGTAGGGGATGATAGATACCAAGCAACGGCTCTGATTGGCTTTAACATGGCGAAGTCCAGGCTTATCTTGGTCCCTCTTTCATCTCAATTGTGGACACTGACCTCCCCGCGGTGCCACCTGGGGAGCTATTCTCATCACCCGATGAAATAGTGAGCTAATATGTGCCGCGAGTTCACCCATAAGAACTATAAAAAAATGGGTTGAGGCGTCGGGTTAGTTGCCCACCCTCGGAAAACCCAACCTACTATGAAAAAGCAAAGAAAAAGAAAACCAAACCCCCCTAATGTTGACGACCCCCGCAAACGTATAAAGGACCACGATCTGCGAATCTGCACTTGGAATGTGCGCACGTTGTACAGAACAGGGGCAGTGTTCGCTTTGGCGGATATACTCAAGAAGTACAAAGCCGATATTATTGCCTTACAGGAAATGCGATGGAAAGGGACAGGCGTAAGTAAATCAGACGATTACGCCCTGTATTATAGCTGCCATGAAACGAGACATGAATTTGGCTGCGGATTTATGGTTAACAGGAGAATAAAAGACCTTGTCTCCAGATTCACTCCAGTAGATGAGCGAATTGCTATAATCCGTATAAAAGCGAAGTTCTTTTACATCAGTCTAATTTGCGCCCATGCTCCGACCGAAGATAAAGACGAACAGACCAAAGACATATTTTACGAGCGCCTAGAAACAGCATATGACCGTTGCCCTGGCCATGACATTAAAATTCTGCTAGGAGATTTTAATGCAAAAATCGGAAGGGAAAATATCTTTGGCCCCACCGTCGGTAAATTCAGCCTTCATGAAGAAACATCCGACAACGGCATGAGGTTGATTGACTTCGCGGCAGCAAAAAACATGGTAGTTAGCAGCACCAGATTCAAGCATCTCGATATACACAAGGCCACCTGGATTTCTCCTGATCAAGTAACGAGAAATCAAATTGATCATGTTGTGATAGACGGAAGGCATTCATCCAGTGTTTTAGACGTCCGATCGATCCGAGGAGCGAATATCGATTCGGACCATTACCTTGTGGCAGCCAAGGTACGCACCCGTCTTAATGTTGCAGCAAAGGTGCGATCTAATACAACACGGAAACTCGACGTCGAAAAGCTGCAAACACAACAGGTAGCCGAGGCCTACTCCGCTCAACTTACCCATCTGCTTGAAGAAAGCACTTCTTGTCCCGATAATAGTATAGAAGCACAATGGCAAAGAATTGCCCACTCCCTACAAACTGCAGCAAAAAGAACAATTGGGTACCAAAAACCACCACCAAGAAACCCATGGTACGATCAGGAGTGTCGTAATGCTACTGATGTGAAAAACGCAGCGTATAGGGCAACCCTGCAGACAGTAGCAACACGTAACGTGATGGAGAATTATCGGGAGAAAAGGAGAGAGGAGAAACGTATTTTCAGAAAAAAGAAGAAAGAACAAGAAAAACGTGAGCGTGAGCAAATCGAGATGTACAGGAGTCAGAATGAAGTCCGGAAATTTTACCAACGAGTAAAACACCAAACCGAAGGCTTTGGTGCAGGCACATCCTCCTGTAGAGATGAAGAAGGAAACCTGGTGACAGATACAGACAGCGTGTTGAGAATCTGGAAGGAGCATTTCGAAAAGCTACTTGTATCAAATAGTGGCGATGAAGCAGATACCCCAGAACCAATAAGAGATGATGGTATAGAGTGTATACCACCTAGCCAAGATGAGGTCATAAAAGCAATTAATCGGCTCAAGAACAACAAAGCAGCAGGAGCCGATGGGTTACCAGCCGAACTATTCAAGACTGGTGGCCAGATGCTGGTCAGGAGCATGCACCAGCTGATTAACACAATTTGGCTAGCAAAATTAATACGGCTATGCAGGATAACAT